>NC_048282.1:10314969-10514969 GCF_009762535.1 Notolabrus celidotus | reverse complement strand
ATCAGGAAGATGATGTAAAAAAAAAACAAAAAACAGACAACACCTGAGGATGTAAAAAAAAAAAAGAACACAAGACCTGAGGCTTTTGTGTGTCAAGAGATCAGCAGGTAACGGCTGCAAAAAACTCAAAAGTCCTGAATATAAAAATAAGCCTAATGATGCATTGATTTAGAGGTTGTAACATTTAAAATATCACCTGCTCCAGTCTTTTGTTGGATGTATTTTATCAACCTTCAGTGCTGTGAATATGTCGTCTCCTCACCTCCCTCCTTAAACTCTGGAGGCAACCTGAGGTGACTGTTTTTGTTGTGAGGTGATTCAAAATTAAACAACATAATAGGCAAACAAAAAACAGCAGCCTCACAGCCATTTTCCTCCGTCTGGGGCCAAATCCATTCAGAGTGTGTGAGAGGAGTAAATACTGCAAGCAAAGAAGCCTTGTTGTGTCCCCCATTCCTCCCTCCCTCCCTCCCTCCCTCCATCTTTCCCACCTCTTCCCCTCTCCTCCTTTAAATCCAGCAGCATGTGGAGGGAAAACAAATACAGTCCATCCCGTCGCAGCAGCACCCGCAGGACTCGAGGTGCCTTTTGGAAAGTGATCCCAGCCCACTGCAGCGGTCTCAAGTGTTGTCACGCCGAGTTAGTGCCAAATTGCTTTGCAGCAACCCCCCCAAACCCTTCCCCTCCCCTCCCCTCCCCCATTCCTCCCCCAGCCTAACAGCAACAAACAACACATGTACCGTGTGCAGGCTTCCTCTAAAGATGTGCATGTGTATAAAAATATATACTTCTACCTTGGTTTTTAGGAAAACAAATCTTTGCAGGGACTAAATGGTAAAAGAATTGATTTAATTAATGCAGCAGCATGTCCTACGGCCACATGTAATCCTTTGAGAATTCTCTAGCGGGAGCTTTTGGGAAGGGGGGGGCAGCCAAGGGGGAATACAAAAAGATATTCTCCCTGAGACTCTTCCAGTGGCCTGTAATGGGAGCCATGCACTAATCCCATAATTCCTTGTTTAATTAAACTACAGAGCCGACCCTGTAGTTGTCTAAGCCAGTTTGATGCTTCTTTTCTCCCTTACTTCTTAAGAACATGATGAAGTTGTGCAAACAATGAACACTTAAACAAACAAATCAGGAAACAGACATGCCAGCCACACAGTACACAGAATTTAGACTACAAGCCTGCAAACCTTTGCTTACTGAGTATCTCTTCACTATCCAAACAAACTCACCTGAACCTTTAAAAGCTAAAAGCTGTGGGCTCTGTAAATAAACTCCTGCAGCTTAACACACTGCACATTTAAATACAACACACTGTATCATTAAATAACACATGAATCTTTAAATACTACACACTGTACCTCTAAAAACGACATACTCTACCTTTAAATACAACAAACTGGACCTTTAAATAATAAATGAACCTTTAAATACTACATACTGTACCTCTAAAAACTACATACTGTACCTTTAAACTCAACACACTGTACCTTTAGATAACACATTAACCTATAAATACTACACACTGTACCTCTAAAAACTACATACTGTACCTTTAAATACAACAAACTGTACCTTTAAATAATACACATAGCACATTTAAATACTACACAATGTACCTTTAAATACTACACACTGCACCGTTAAATACTACACACTGCACCGTTAAATACTACACACTGTAGCTTTAAGTACTACACACTGTAGCTTTAAGTACTACACACTGTACCTTGAAGTACTACACACTGTATCGTTAAATACTACACACTTTACTTTTAAATACTACACAATGTACCATTAAATACTACACACTGTACCTTGAAGTACTACACGCTGTACCTTTAAATACTACACGCTGTACCTTTAAATACTACACACTTTACTTTTAAATACTACACAATGTACCATTAAATACTACACGCTGTACCTTTAAATACTACACGCTGTACCTTTAAATACTACACACTGCACCGTTAAATACTACACACTGTAGCTTTAAGTACTACACACTGTACCGTTAAATACTACACACTGTAGCTTTAAGTACTACACACTGTACCGTTAAATACTACACACTTTACTTTTAAATACTATACAATGTACCATTAAATACTAAACTGTACCTTGAAGTACTACACACTGTACCTTTAAATACTACACATTGTACTGTTAAATACTACACACTGTACCTTTAAATACTACACATTGTACTGTTAAATACTACACACTGTACCAGTAAATACTCTATGTTATAGGTCATCATAAGCATGTAAACTTCAGTTTACTTCAGACTTCATGAAAAACGTTGACTTTCAACAAAGTTTTGCAGAAGTGTATCCTCTTTCTATCCCGCTGAAACTTGTGTTTTTGAGCAACTTGTTTATATTTAGGTATTTTTCTGCATATTTATTAATGTTTTTGAATTTACTTCTCTTCTTTTAAGCAACAACTCAGAAAGGCAGATGAATAACAAACCCCTGCGTATGTTTGCTGATGTTGGTTTTGTGTGGGATTTTTTTTACCCGTGGGCGCCAGGTTGGATGCCATTTGCCTAAAATAATATAAAACAGAGGAGTCTTGGGGTCAGTTTGCAGCTCTCTTTGTCTCAGTTGTATTCCTCTCCCGTCAGGTTAGACATTACTACATCATACTGCTCTGGATAGAGAATGACACGACTGTGTTTTAGATGAGTTTATCTTCATACATGATGATAAAATTTACAGAAAACTGAAACAGGATCTAGAATAAGACCTACAAAGTGTTGTAGAGGCAGAAACTAAGCTCTAAGAATCTGGATCAACATCCTGATTTAACGGCCTTTTAAGTTCTGTAAGTTAAAGCCAATGTAAGTAAAATTATTACACACTGACACGTGCATACATTCATCCTTCTTCATTGCGCTCAGATTGGATCTTTGATTGATATGTTGCAGCTAAAATGATCCACATACCACCTGCTGTGTTTTTGTCTGCACTCTCAGCCTGGTTTGAAACAGATATGTGCGTGCATCAGATAATCCAGCCTCTCTCTGAACAGCAGCGTGGACACATTGTGTGTGTGTGTGTGAGACTGAAATCAGCTGCACAATAAATATTTTGGGACTATTTTCAGACCGCTGTTGTGTGTTCATCTGCACTGCCCCGAGGCCCAGAGTGAAAGAATAGTGCTACACACATCACCAAGGTGGTCTGGAGAGATTAGCACCCCTTGTTACACTCAAACTCTCTGCACCCTGCCCTGGGGGGTGCTGGGAAATGCTGATTTTTCAATGTTGAATATATATAGAACTGAAGCACAAAAATATTGTTTTGTTTTGTAAATAACAAAACAGAGAAATCATTGGAGGCCGAGCTATTTGAAGCACCAAACATCCGTTCTTACTCTGCAGCTCTCTCTGGATTTGTAGGAGGTTGAGCTGCGTTTTTATCTCTGCTGCATAATGATGCAATCTCTCACAGATAGATTATAAAACCACAACACAACTGGACTCATACAGATTACGATACAGCTGGATTGGATTGATTCTTGGATATCCAGGAGTATGCTAAGATGAAGTGACCCTTGTTGTTTTCTCCTCCATGTGTTTGTCCAGGCAGCCGGATGGATGAGGTGTCAGACGTGGAATCGGAGCCGGACCTCCCCCTGAAGAGGAAGCAGCGCAGGAGTCGGACCACGTTTACAGCGGAGCAGCTGGAGGAGCTGGAGAAGGCCTTCGAGAGAACACACTACCCCGACATCTACACCAGGGAGGAGCTAGCCCAGAGAACCAAGCTGACCGAAGCCAGGGTCCAGGTGAGATCACATCCACTGTCCAGTCAACTAAGAGAAGTGTGAAACATGCATGTGTGCATGAAAGGTTATTTTTCCAGAGTTTGGAGTCCTATCTTTAATATAAGGAACTGTTGTGCAAAGTTTTAGCATCTGATAAACCTCGAAACAACCTGCTGTTGAAACTGGACTTGATATCTGAAGCAGTAAACCTCTTTCAAACACACACTGACTCCTGAAATGTTCCCCCATCACCTGGAGGGGTTCATGTGTGAATGCAAATGGACAAATCTGTTCAGCTGGACTTTATGGACTTCTTTTCATGCCATTCCCCTGCTGCAAAGTCTGGGTGAACCAATGTGTGAATACAGCTGGTTTTTGAACGTTCACAGACGGCGAGTTTGGAAAAAGTCAGGACCAGAGTTTCCTGAATTTGTTTGGACTTAAATTAATTCTAATCCTAAATGAACAGAGTGTGTGCAGGAAAGGTGGTGAGGATAAAGGCTACATAAAATGTGGAGTTGGGTTTAAAGTGTTTCGTAGTCAGTGGTGAGGGACAAACATTTTGATCCTGTGGGAATATTTGAATGTTTATATTATTACATGTTTAAATTTCCAAGATAAGAAGGCTGAAGTTTGAACTTTTAAAATATCACACTATATTTATTTCTCATGTAAAGCTTGTTTAGCTGATCCTGCATGCTACCTCTACTTTATAACCTAGCTGCGTTAAATACTTAATCCTGTCCTGCTCACCCTGTCGGGATTCTAATTCACATAACCACCACCTCACTGTACAGTATCACTGACTTGCATCACTGAAACACTCAACATGTCCAAATATGGAGTGATATCTCCTAATTTCATACTTCTTATGTGTTGAGGCAGATATCTCACTTCCATAAGTCTGGTTCTGCTTGAGGTTCCTGCCTGTTTTCCTCCACTGTTGCAAAGTGCATGCTTGTAGCAGCATTTGTGGATCTCATTTGTGGCTTGCTCTTCATTCAAAGTCTCATGAGATAAGTTTTTTAGAATAAGGTGCTCCATAAACAAAGAAAAGATCGATTCCTCTATGACTTTTAGCTGATTTTGGAAGAATGGCAGTGTTTCTGTCGTGACCTATGTTGTGTAAGATCACAAAAGTAGTTCCCTTACCGTCTTTTGTTGATACTGCTGCTGTATTTTTGCTCATTTTATCATAATAAGCATCTTTTTCTGGTTATACAAACTGATACAAGTCTCATCTCTGATGCATATAGCAATCAAACAAGGCCATAAAAATAATACTAACACTCACCATTCACTACAATGTATATTATTTCCTGAAACATGGTTCAACGTGGTTCAATATGGTCCAAATTCCAATATCTACACCTACGTAGATGTCAAAACCTTTATTTCATCACTGTGCCAGAAGTTGCAGCACTACTTTGTGTCTTGAGCTTTGTTTCCTGATTAAAAAATAAGGAAACAGCTGAAAGTTTGATTCAAGAGCATCATGACTTGTCAGAAGAACCATCCTCATAAATCCTTGATTAAAACAGGAACAGAAGGTTTTTATTGAAGCAGCTCTCCATCACAGAGCAGATCCTGTTCTCTGCACTTGGATCTTGGTGCAGATTGAACCTCAGCCTCTGTCCTGTTAGATTTCTTCATCACACTCACAATATTTCTATTGAAGACCAAACTCCATATTTACCCGCTCTGCCTCTCTAACGTTCACACACACATTCAGTAAACCTCTGCAGACTGCCAGCTGTTCCTTTCTCAGCTGAGGAACCTGTCTCTGCTTTGCTCCGGGTTTGACAGCTCCTCAGAGGATGTACAGTGGAGGTCTAACAACAGCTGTGAGGTGTTCAGTGGAAGGGGCTGGGAATGGGATGGGGGGGCTACATTCCTCATGCATGTCTCACTGCCCAACATCTTGGCTGGAATCTGTGTTTCCCACCACTTTCAAGCCCACCAGTCGCTGTAAAACTCACAGAAGATCACAGACGGGCCCGGCTGTCTCACGGGAGCTTTAATCCTGCACAGATACGTGGGTCAATCAAGACTCAGGAAGACCCACAGAGAGGCAGAGGGACCAGTCATTGGTCTACTTCTTAAACCTGAAGACTGAAGAATCACCAATATACCTCCACTGGACGGCGGCCAACCCTCATTTATCCTCGTTCAATGCAAAGTTTCATCAGATATTGTTCTAAAGTTCATCGTGGTCACTCCTCAGCTGTCAAAAACGATCTGTCAGCGCTTGGATTATAAGGTTTGAACATCTGTTCTGCCCTACAAAGGAAGTTGAGACAGAAAGGATTTACAGTTTTCCAGCTGGTCGACTAACTGTGAAACAAACACAGAGTTTTTAATCATTAAATTACCTTTAAAGGGATATTTCAGTATTTTTTTAAGTAGGAGTTACATGTCACTAGTTAGTGTACTAGCCACAATGGATGCGGGTCAGCTTGGCCCCTTCAATGAGAAGCTGCAGGCGGCAGTTTTCTGCAGACGGGGCCGATTCTGTAACATCATTTAGCTCATTTTGAGTGATTTCAAATCAAACAATCATCTCGGTTTGGGTGTATGCTCTACTGAGAATTTTTGCAGCACTTTGACATCAGAAAGCACTATTTGCAGAATTAACAGACGTGTTCTTCCACCTGCATCGCTGCAAGGGATGAATCGGAATCTTGAGATGCAAATCAGGTGGACAAATGAAGTCCAGAAGACTTTTCTGCAAACTTGAAATACCCACAATGATTTGTTTGATTCAGCGCCTGGTTGCACGATCATTTCCCCAAGAATACACACATGCAGTTTACATTCTGCCTTTTAAATGTATGAACAGAGTGAAATAACACTCAAAGGGTTCCTGTCTCCTGTAGTTGTGGTCAGGTGGACGTCTCTCTCTCTCATTCACTCTCCTGTCTCCGCTCTGCTGGATTTGGACCGTGCAGTCGATCAGTCCCAGTCTTCTTCTTCCTCTCCTACCCGTCTTGCAGTAGTTCCTCGGGGCGACAACACCTGTTCTAATTATTTGAGTCTCCTCTACAGAAATAGGAGACCAAATGATCGGCTCCACTTGAAAGGCATGTTTTCATTTTGTTCCAAATGAAAAAGGAGGATTCCTGGAGAAAGTGGGCGGGTGGGAAGCTGGAGGCGATACGTGGATTCCTGCTGCAGCTCTGCATGTGTGTGAGTGTAGTGTGTCTGCTTGTATTAACTCATGTGAGCAGTCCTATGTAGTTTGATTCAAGGGGCACAAATGATGAAAATGCTGTTACCTGTGTGTCCTGATGTGTGTGTGTGTGTGTGTGTGTGTGTGTGTCACACGTTGCAGCAGGCACAGATTCAGGCTCTGTGAGGAGTGTGTTTCGTGCAGAGCGACAGGCTCGTACTCGCTCTGAGCTTCTGTCTTTAAGTTGCTTTAATTAAGAACTTTGAAATTGGTGCCCCGCTGAGTTTAAAAAGAGAAACAGTTTAGCTTTTGGCGAAACACCCCCCTTTGTCATTTCACAATCTGCTTGATTCTGCTCTCCTTACAAGAGCAGACGGAAATAAACGTGTGTGTGTAACCTGTCCCTGTGTCTGACATCCTTTTAAACCCTAAAGAAAGAACAAAACACCTTTTGAAAACAGGTGATTGAGGCTTTAATGCACTTTTAGTTTACAACCATTACCTTCAAATATCTAAAGAGCCGCTGGGGTTCAACTTTGAATGTGTTTTTGTGCATTATAAATATTCTCATTAGACAAAGACATTGCATGAAAACACATTAATCTCAATGAAAAGACATGCAGGATGCCAGATTAAGTTTTAGGATTATTTAATTCCATGGTCCTAATTTTGTTCATGCAAAAAACAACACCAGAAACATCCTTCCTCTCTTAAACCATGTATAATCGTTGGTTTAAAACTTTAAAGCTCCTGTAAGGAACTTTTGGTTTGTGAAGATTTTGGCGCCCCCTGTGGACAAAGTATTTAACTTATCTCTTCACATGTGTAAGTAGTGTTTTCTGACAGCCATTCATCCGGATTTTAATCAGATATCAAAAGTATCAAAGGTTGGGAAAAATGTTTAAAAAAGGATGTTTCATCAATATGTTAGTAACAGCCTTTTCTGACACCTACCCCCATCAGCAGTGTTAAAACATGTACGTAAATACATTTCTCCTCTTGTTGCTGATGGTCTTGTTTGTTTTTGTTGGTCATAAAGAAGCGTCAGTGTTAAATCCAGGCAGCTTCACAAGCAGTGAATAACTTCTCACTGGAGCTTTAATTGAAGCATCTATTTCCAACCTTAGGTGACAATCCTGTTTTTAGCTTGTTTGGGTCTCATCTTAGAAAGCTCTGCAAACAATCACACCTTAATCATGATTAGAGATGATCATTTAAATATTCATATTGGTCTCATTTATTATTATTTAACAGTTATTTTCCAAGAATATTCCCACTTAAATACAAAATCTGCTTCATGAAAAAAATCCTGGTTAAGACAACAAGAGACAGACCATTAATGATGTCAACCTGTGCTCTTTTGAGATGCCTACATGTAGTGCTTTCTTTTTGTGAAGAGATTTTCATATGGGGGAAAAAAGTATCTCCCCATCCCTTTAATAAAAAAAGATTAATTCAAACAAGCTTTTATTGCTTTTCAGCTTTTTTCGGTTTTGGGAAGCACTCTGTTACCTTTATTGAAAAGTGCTTTAAAAATAAAATTATTACTACTTATCTTTTCAGCCAATAGACTTGCACATTAAAGGAGAATGACCCTCCCACTCAGTCGATTAGTGGGAGTAAACAGAGGTGTGCATGCAAGATGTCAGCTATTTCTAATATATTCTGCTTTGTTAAATCAAAAAATAAGGCATTTTAATTCTACATCAGTGCTGCAGTATGTCTCAGGTTTTTTTTGAAGGACAGCTGCAGAGTTAACCTTTTCACCCAAGAAGAAATATTCACCAACATGTTTGTTTGCACCAGCAAGTCTGTCTGCTAGTGATTACCATCCCTTATTCATCTGTCTGCTATTTTACATTAATACATTTCATACTTTTTTTGCAATAAAATGATAGAAATCTTGAGATATTCTTTTTTTTACCGTGATACAGGAGAAAAGAAAACAAGAAATAAGTACATGATAGAATCTGAAAGTTGAGAATCTCTTCTCTTTTTAGTGCCTGTGACTGTTAGTTTAATTTTTTCAGCATAAAATACGGAAACAGCTTCCTCAGTGTGAATAAAATGTTGTTAACTTGAGTTTTCCCTTATCATATTTTATTATTTTCAAACTGGACCGTGTCTTTTTCAAACATTCGTACATCAACTCTTCGTGTACCTCCTGATATTTAAGGCCTTATTACATAGAGGAAACAGAAGTTTTACTATGATAGTTTTTGCTACATACTAAAGGCTGGTAGACTTATCAAGGAGTCTTGTTCTGAGAGGCACTTCAAATACTGCATGTGTAACATCATTTTATCCTCCTCTGTTACACTTTCAGATCAAGTTTCTAGATCAAATCAAACTAAAGTGTTGTGCCTCCAGTTTTAAATCCTCTGCACTGAGCATAAAACCTTCAGGCTGGAAGTGTGTGCGCTGCTTTGATCGCTCATGTGTGCAGCATTTAGCTGAGGGACGTCGACGCCTCCTCTCCCTCCTCTTTTGGCCTCCATTCATCCTTTTCAGTGTGCATTCAGCCAACTGGAGTCAATGAGGAACAACGCATGGTTAACCACACACACTCGCTCCGTTTACACATAATAAAGTGCACACACACTTCTTTGACGCACAGTTTACTTTCTCTTCCGTGCCAAAGATCAATCAGCTCTTTTTTTGTTTGCGCTCTTACTCGGAGAGGTCGCTGAATGACCAATGAAACTGATGATCCCTGTTTGTGCTCTGTTGCTATCTTGTCTATTTCAGGTGTGGTTCAGCAATCGGAGAGCACGGTGGCGAAAACAAGCTGGAGCGAATCAGCTAGCAGCATTCAACCACCTGTTGCCAGGTGGATTTCCTCCAACAGGGATGCCGACGCTTCCTACGTACCAGCTGCCAGATTCCAGCTACGCCACCAACACTATGCCCCAAGGTAGGTCACGTGACACTTATACAGTTTATTAGTAAGGCATGCATTTAAACCCACATTGCAAACTCAGTTATAACTTGTTGGCTGAAGGCTCTGACTCAAACACCCAAACACGTGAGGAAAACCTTCTTAATAAAAGACAATGTGTATGAGATGCTGTGAAATAAAAAAAGCGACACCTCTCTGAAAAAGAGGAAAAAAGAAGAAGAAGAACATTAGCGCTGTGCATTGTGGGAAACAGTACTCAACTGAGACTGGTCCGCTGCATACTGAGACATTTTCCCGAATCAGTGTGACATCTGGGTAGTTTTGACATATTGTAGATTTTGCTCTTGTTCACATACTACATACTGCATACTGAATCTTGGCAAAATCAGTATGTACTGCTAGTATAGTAGACGGTTTCGAAAACAGCCAGTGTCTGCAATGGCTTGCATCATAAGCTGGTTGCCGTAAATCTGACTTTGACTGCTGTAAAACACATTGCTCGGTAATCCTCTGCAACTCTCAACACCTCGGATCCTGCAGGAGTGTGAGAAATCTTTCATTATCTTTTAAGTGAACTATGCTCATGTGCACAAGTTCATGCACAACTGGGAAAATAAATAACATAAATAACTGCATAAAAAAAGTAGATCCTGCAAAACAGAAGACAAGTATTGCTGCTATGAATTAGCAAAGACAATATCAATTAATGCAGATATCCAAACTTCACAAAACAAGTCCAAACAAAAGATCTGGACAATAAAAACTGAATGTAAACTAGAACTAAAGTGTGAGTATGGAAGAATTAAAGCAGCTGTCATACCAGAGAGAGTATGTCTGATATGAAGAGTATGATGGAAGGAGGAATACAGCAAAATACCACACTGATATTTGAAGTTTAACTTAGTTTCTGCTCGCCTGAAACCCTGAAGTTACTTGTTTTGCTATTGCTTGCTTCACTGTGTCTGTAAGAGTATTTAGCTTCTTAAATGAAATAAATGTTGGAGACAGTTCAGCCAGGACACTTGAGACGCTGCTGCAGTAACAGGTCGCCTCGTCGCCTGCTTCTTTTACCCTGACCAACCTTCTTTCAGGCCATGCTGCTGCTGCTTCTGATAAATATAGCCTGGATGTTTTCAGTCCTACTACAGATGTTTTCTTTTCTTTTCCTCCTCAGACGGCGGTGCTACAGTCCACCGTCCTCAGCCGTTACCTCCCTCGACCATGCACCAGAGTGGTCTTTCCAGCACTGACAGCAGCTCCGCGTACGGCCTGGCCTCCAACCGCCACAGCTTTTCCAGCTACTCCGACTCCTTCATGAGCTCCGCAGCACCCAGCAACCACGTCAACCCCGTCAGCAATGGACTCTCCCCACAGGTAAGAGCTGCTGGACCACAAGAGTGTATAACTTTGTTGGTATTAGATGGTTTAGGTTTGGGGCTGATGGTAGAGGGGAAATTATAGCATGCACCCAAAGAGAGAGGACACTCTCTGGTAGCTGCAAAATTATCTCATTTTGACACTTACAGTACTCCAATTTTTGTACACTGGTTCATCGCTTAAGTGCAGAAGCTTTCTTGTGCTTGTCTTAAGAGGTCGTGGCCTTGCAGAGGAGGAGACTCCTTATGCATTTGAGGTTTTAAAGGTCACTAATTCTCCTGAAATGCAGGCTGGTTGCTCAATAAAAGATGGTTTTCCTGTAAATTTAGTTTTTGGGATTCACTTTTGACAAATGCATGAATCTCATTTTGTCAAATGTGGATGTTTTTGATTGGAATCAGCAACTTTTTCTGTCTCCAGTAGCACAGAGTATTGTAAATTTGTTTTAATGTGAAGCACCAGTGACACAGAAACCTTTGAGAGTGATGTAGATGTAGAGAAAGGAGTGATGACATCTGAATTTTATGAATTCATCGAGTAGAATAAACATAAAAGTCTTCAATCAGGAGAATTCAAGTCCAGTTTGAGGCCATCTTTTATGTCATCTTTTATGACATGATACACTGATCATTGAGTAACTGGTGGTTTTCATGCCCGGATGGTCTTTCGTTGCCTGAGTTTTGAGAGATACTTTAGACGGACAGCATCGGGTCATCTCTGAGCTTGGCTGCCATGCCATGAATCTTGACTTTAAACCACTCGTTCCTCGCTGTTAACACAGTTTGTCTCATTCACTTCAAAAATAAATCTGTGTCAGTGTGTCTGTGTGTGACAGAGAGGAGGGAGAGACTCCCTGTGTTATCCTGTCTCATAAACAATAACCATTTCAAATGAGACTTTGTGTGATGAGGGGGGACTGCTCTCTGGCTTCTGCTCTGACTGTCCGACTGAAGGGGAAGTTTGATGCACAAGCACTGGGCAGTTCAGCCTGCAACAGGCATCACACTCATTCTAACAGGCAGGACATAAGATTGAAATTATCAACACACTTATCTGGGATTACTCTTAAATTGTTTTTATATGTTTCAGATTAGTTTCCACTCTTTTTTGTTTCTTTAAAAACTAGAGAGAAACATGAGGGTAAGGTAGCCAAAGAGGAGGTTGTAGCAGGGAGCTGCATCCCTGTCCGTGAAGAAATGAGCAAAAAAGGTTAACATTTTATTTCTTCGCTTTATGTTCTTACAAGGATTTTATAAAGATCTGCTGCAAATATAAGTAAGAACAGACTTTTCCCATGATTCCAGCTTCCTATGTGTGACAGAAAACAGATAATGTTTTGGCTGTGGGCGTATTAAAACATCTGAGGTTATTTGATTTAGGGTTTTGAGAGACTCTGGTCGACATTTTCACAATTATCTGACCTCTTCTAAACTAAACAGCTAATCAATAAATAATTAACAGATTAATCAGTAATGAAAATAATAAGTGTTCAATGAAGCTCTTGTGTTACAACTCTGCATCACATGAACAATATGTGAAACTCAGACTGAATGCCCAGTGATTGGTCCGCTGAGTAGCTCTGTATTTCCTGCATCTACAACATTTCCGATGTCACAACCTTTGCAGATTCAGGGGCTGTCTTCTCTGACGTCTCCTTCTCTTTTCTCTTTTGCAGTGTTCAGAGGGAGTATTCAATCAATCTTTATTTATATAGCGCCAAATCACAACAAATGTTATCTGAAGACTCTTTACAAACGGATCAGGTCTAGACCGTACTCTATCTTATATTATTAACAAAGACCCAACACCAAGTCAGGATAAGATCCAGTCCCCTCTTACAGACAGGACTCAGTCTGATCTCATCTTAATCCACCATGAGCAGAGCACTTTACAGCACTACTTACAGCGGCAAGGACAAACTTCCTTTAACAGGCAGAAAACTCCAGCAGGATCAGACTCATGTTTGACAGACATCTGCTGAGACAGAGTTGGAGAGAGGGATAGAGGGAGATGAAGAGAGAGAGAGAGGGAGAGAGATGATAGTGGTGGGATGGATTGTAGTAGTTTTAGCAGCTGGATTCTGGCACGTCCACAGCAGCAGGCCGTCTACGGCAGAGATCCGGAGGAACCTACGAGACAAGGGAGCTCAGGGACTCCAGAAGGTCTATCGTTAGTAACCTTAATGGGACAGGGAGAGTTAAAGTAAGAGACAAGCAGACAGAGGAGAGAGAGGGAAAGACAGGATCCCAGTGTGTCAGTTCTCATGGCAGTCTGAGCATAGCATTCTAAGCCTATAGCCATCTGAGCCTATAGCAGTCTGAACCTATAGCAGTCTGAGCCTATAGCAGTCTGAGCCTATAGAAGTCTAAGCCTTTAGCAGTCTGAGCCTATTGAAGTTCAAGCCTATAGCAGTCTAAGCCTATGGCAACATAACTAAGAGCTGGTCCAGGCCTGAGCCAGCTCTAACTATAAGCTGTATCAAAAAGGAAAGTTTGAACCCTCCTCCTAAAAGTAGAGAGGCTGTCTGCCTCCAGACATCATGCAGAGTGATGTGAACACTTCCATGCTAAATATGTGATGCTCAGGACAGCATAGATTCAACACCAACATATAAACCAGGGTTGAGTTGGTGCCTCAGTTGGGCCAACCAAGTCAAAGAAGTCTGGACACACAGCTCTCTGTGCGATCTGCATTTATATCATCATAGTCTCTGTAACATCGAACATCATAGCTCTGTTTTTGTGCATTCTGAGCATGATTGCAAACATCAGCTGGATCTTTGCACATAAGCAATAATTGGAAATCGAATGCAGTGATTTTTGAGAGTGAATATAGTACTGCAAAACATATAAGTACAACACTTATGTGACATATTTATTCACATGAATGGCTCCTTCTGTGCACATTTATACGTTGGACGTGTAAATTGAATCCATTAAAGTCGTGTTACCGTGATCTAAACAGCACCAGCAGAATGGACTCTTGGAGGAAACAACACACACTCTGCTGGCCTTTAAGAATTTGGTTCCAAAATACGAAACTGACAGCGTAGAAAAGGCCACAAAACACCATTAAGAGTGTATGAAATGAAAGCAGCTGTCAGCGTTTGTTGCTAAACTCGACAGATAATTCAGGTGATTTGACGAGATTAAAATAGAGCGACCGCTTTACACTTCCTTCAAACATCATGTGCACAGTTTGTGATTTTATGCTGTTTTATTTGCTTTAAATCTGAGTTCTGCATGGACAGCTCTCAGGTGTATTTATGAGCTTAAGCCATGACTGCTTTTACCACCAACTGTTACCTTTACATGTGAGAACCAACATATGAGTCGACTCTGTGGAGAAAATCCCATCAAATTTAAAGCCAGTGAATTCATTTGATTGAAACATGAAATGCATCCGCCGCTGCATTCTGTGTTTATTGTCCTCTCCGTCTCATCGTGAACAGTGGCGAGTCCCAGCTGAAGCTTTTCCATTATGGGTTCACTGTGTTTGACCCTTTCATCATGTTCCCAGGCATTTACATGAGATAACAATGTAGGGAGAATTTCTTAAGATCCCACTTCAAAATTGCAGGGAAACCATATGCTGCACGTCTGACAGGCAATAATTCAATTTGAAGCAGCTATATTGCATTTGGAATGTAATTCACACGAGCCATTTCAGCGCCTCCTCCTCTGCGATTGAATGGGAAAGAATTAGAGGCCGACTTTCATGTGGAGACGGAGTGTGTGCAGCCAATTCCAAGTCTTATTGACAGGAAGACAAAATGACAGTATGAAACGCCATGCCTGTGATGGCACTGCATGTGTAAATAGAAACCTAATTCACAGCTTCACCATCAGAGTTATAACACCCCCCTCCCCCCTTTTTGAGAAAGCTGCAAAATATCCTTTTTTTAAACACACTTTTTGACAAATTCCCATAAATCTATTTTGCTTTAAGTGGTGAGGAGGGTTTTTTTTCTTGCCGGACCACTAATCCGTTTCTGTCAGGTCAAACAACTCAGTGACCTGCTACTGGAGATGAAACTATTACTTCCCACAGTGACCCCGACACTTCAACACATCACACGAGTAAAGACGACGAACACTTTCCCCCTCTCTCTCTCTCTCTCTCTCTCTCTCTCTCTCTCTTTCTCTCTCTCTCTCTTTCTTGCCCGCGCTCTCATTTCCTCTCCGGTTTGTTGTGAGCGAGGGAAGATTTAGCCTGCTTTGGAATGGTGGAGCTCTCTGGCTCGCTATTTGATGTCGGGGTGAGAGATAGAGAGAGAGAGCGGGCGAGCAAGGATAGAATAGAGTGGGTTTCAGTGTTGGGGGATCAGAGCTGCTTTGGTTCTCCAGCTCTGTCTCTTTGATCCATATCCCCAGGCCTGCCTGCCTGCCTCGCTAACTCAGGCCTCTGCTCGTGATTCCTGACAACTGTCGGCCTGAGATAAGGAGGTGGGGTGGGGGAGGTGGTGGAGGGGGCTCTCCTACCCCCCACCACCTCTTTCCTCGCCCCCCTATCCTGCTCACTGCTACCTCATGTACTTCTTTTAACATTAAAAACCTACATTTAGGAAGGAAATATATTCAGGAACCCCCACCGTTAAAAAAAATACAAATACCCCCCTCCTCCTCCTCCTCTCTCGTCCTTTCCCTGCTCCTGTCCTCCTGCAGTTCATAATGTGTTGACACGGCTGCATGCACCTGAATGTCAATGAGTGCGATGCCTAATATTAGTCTCAGCTGCTATTAAAATTTGCAGTACTAAGCCCTTTGACTGGGCACGCTGTCAACTGGCACGATCCCATGTCAACAAATCAAAAAGGATGAACACATATATTTACATCATTCCCATAATGAGGAGCAGAGTGGGGGGGTGGGCAGCAGGGGGGAGGAGAGGAGGGTGGATGTTAATTAGAAATCGCCTGAAAAACAGATGCAGCTTCAGTTTGGCACCAAGCAAAGCAAGGAGCTTTATGAGAAATAAATAAATAATAAGACAAGACCTACTCAAGAAAGCTGCCAGAAAAGCAGAGGAATTTAAATCATACCCACTGATGGAATGTTTGTAGGATATATTTTTCTTTATTTATCACTCAGAGTCTTCTCCTCTCCTCCTCCTCCCTCTGTGGAAACTAAACAGAGCCCAGGGTGCTGTCTGACTGACTGAGTGGGTAGAAAAGTGTTAAGCCCCTCTAGTTCCCGAGGTTCAGATGAACTGTGGGCGTTGACTTGCTGCACGAAGCCAGCAACTACAACCTCAAAACTCTCCTCCGCTCTTTAAAGAACTTGTACCATGACCACAGCCAATGCTCCATTCTGATTGGCCAGAGGGTGTGTGTTATTTTCAGATAACTTCCCGTCTCTGACGTTGCGTCTCCTTCAGCTTTGCAAACATGTTGATGCAATTTCCTTAAAGGATAAACTAAGTTGAAAGACGCTCTGCAATCAGTTGTCAGAGTTCAGGACTAGGGCGAACATTTTCATAATGTTTGCACCAAAAACACAACAGTATGACTCATTTGTAGGTGGCTGCACCTCAAGTGTCTGTAATGAATCTAACAGGAGATGATTAGGAGGTCTGATGAAGAAGCAGAAGACTCATTCACACATGCAAACCTGACATTTTTCTAAAATATTTCCAAGAGCTCCAAAGTTGTCTCGTCCAGCAGAGATTTTCCTCTTGGATATGGTTGAGGTGGGGGATGAGTCTCAGGAGGCAGGACATGACATCCAAAGTCCACTTTTAGAGCCACATGATGGAGGATATGATTAAAATAAATTATAAAAAAAAAAAAAAGTTAAGTTACATATTGGGTATTTGTTTTTGCTGCTTTGACCAGAACAAAAAATGTCCAAACTAGCTACAGAATCAGTGACTCCTTTGCAGTCCTTTGTGGGCCTCAGAAACAACATTCACCAGCTACAGTACAGAAGCTGCTTTAAATAAGAAAGTATCCCTACACACCACACTGGCTGTCCGTCTCCCTGTGATGCATTCAGGGCCCAGCTGCCTGCTGTTTGCAGCAGTCCTCAGCCTGTCAGCCTCCAGCTGAGAGCAGTCGCTCTATTTATTTACATGTCATTACAGCGAGGAGGAGTAGATATTAAAGCTGTCAGCTGCTGTTTGACCTGACATCCCTCAGCGGACCATCCTCCTGCTGTTTGAGCAAACAGCTCCTGTCTGCTTCAGTTCTCTGACTCAACCCCAACACGCTCCATAAAGAGCCTCTTGACCTGAGATCATTGAAGGTCTGCAGTTAGTTTGGAGTGATGGGAATAAAAGGATTGGAGGGAGAAGCGGGGGAATGTGTTAAGAGCCCAAATATGGACGGATTGCTGCCGAAGTGGAATCTGGAGAGTGACAAACTTGAAACCCTCTCAAAAAAAAGAGGAAAAAAAAGGATCTTATATCTTAAAGGGTTCGTCCTATAACTGAGAGATAACACATAACCTCACAAAGATGCTAATTCTAATGTCAATATTTCTATAAAAGTCTCAAATAGATCCAGGATAAAACTCCTGGAAACCAAGAAATAAATACATTTCATTAAATCTACGGAACAAAGTTTAGAGCGTGCATATTCTTAACTTAATCAAATCAAATAAAAGGCAACAATCTGCATCTCTGTGAGTCTTAAAATTAGCAATTCAACATTTTTTTAAATCATTTTAACAATTAAATTTGATCTAAAATGAAGCAAATGAAAATTAAATGGTATGAAGAATTCCTGTATTTAGAAATTGACTATTTCAATTCCACATTTTGTCTCAAATAAAGATTGAATTAAGGGGAAAGTTGGTGATAAATTGCTTTAAAGTTTGTAAATGTATTCTGGTGTTGTGTGACATTTTAAGTTCCCAATTCAAGAACATATGACATGCATAAATCTTTTTTTCTCTCGTGTTTAAGGTCAATCAGTAAAATGACTATAATGCAAAGGTAAATTCAATTAGCCTCTTACAATCTGCACTTCTGCAGCAGCATCACATATGGTGCATTTCCACCAAGTGGTCCGGTTTGGTTGCATTCCCATATCGAACTGCACCATTCGCTTCACTTGGTAAGTGTGTTAGCGTCCTGATGGCTCCAGAAGAACTTGATTGATATAAAGTATCGGCTTTATATCAGCTACACTTATGTTAAAGGCATGAACAATATAACAGTAAAACACTTCTGGACATGCTCGAACACACATCGCCACCTTCTTCCCTCCTCTCTGCCTTTGTTGTCGCCTCTGAATGAGGATCAGAGGTGGAACGACTCTGCCTCATCATCACGCCTCCGTGCGTTACACATTGCAGACGAGGCATATCAGGGGTGTGAATATCCCGCCGTGAAGTAGCAGTAAGACCCAATCCTCTCATCTCTCTATAATAGAAAAGTAAGGACAGTGGTATCAATAATGACCCACTCGTTAAGGACTCTACATGCTTCATGCTTGATCAGGACTAAAAGTGGGCATTTGCCGATAACTCTGCAGATCAAGATTAAAGTCATTGCACTGAGACGTATCTCTGACTATATTTAATTAGTTTGCTGTAACTTAAACAAACTTTGTTAAACTTCAACCTCTGATGTGAACTTTGATTTTCCTGGAACTTCCAAACGTCTCACTTTAACTACTTTCAAAGACTTCAGATCCCCTCTCCATGTTTCCTGCTGTTTGTGGCCCCTCTGGTTACATCACAGGGACACGCCGAGGTCGACGTTATTTGTCCCTGGATTAAGTTTGTTTCATCAGAAAAGGTAAAATGAGATTCCACTCTCACTTCTTCAGGTTCTGGCTGCTTTTGTTTGTTGTTGCAGCTCTGAGTGTTTTAATATCTCTTCTCCCTGACATTGAATTTGATTTCTTTTTCATCACTGATGGGGGAGTTGGGATTTTCAGGATTATGTCCTCTGACAAAAAACACATCTGCTTATAGTAAAATAGCACAAGCTGATTGCATAATTACCTCTGATTGCATCAGATACTCTGCATTCAACAGTGACGTGCTCAATGCGCTTTGCAATTACTGTCTGACTGATGATTCAATAGAAGATAGTGATAGATCCTGTCTGACACCAGCTACATGTCAACATCAGCCTTAATCCCGGGCGCTGTATCCGCCCACATCCGCAGCTCAACATGACACTGTGAGGTGAATCATAATGAAGCCACATATTATTTAAATGCAAATATTACAGAGTAGTGAAAGTTAACATCAAGAATGAGTTAATCCTGGATTGTCAAACGTCGTACTATCTATCCACTCGCAGTACAGTCTGCTCTCAGAGATGGCTGCAGCTGGAATACAGAGCATGCAGTCAGTCTGTGAAGAATAGTGAACATGACATGTTGTGAGTGGGTCGCGTACAGTTTGAAAAGTTGTCACAGCTCGTTGACGTGTGGAAAATTATGCAACGAAGACTCTGTTTCTATACCATCTTCAAAACAAATTCCTGCAGAGGCATTTCTTCTTTCTTTACAGCTGACATGTACGATACAGTTCTTCTGCAGGAAGCATAAAGATGTTGGTGTTTAAAAACCTGGGCCCTATGTTTCATTTAACATATTTTGAGTCTACATCTCCTAAAAGTTACAAAAAAAGGCCAGAAAGGCTTTCTTTGATCTGGACAGGAGCACTGTTAGTCCTGCAGCAAAACACACCCAATCAATGTGCAGTGAAACATGGGATACAAGTTGCCTGTTGGTGAAATTCAAGAGGGGACGTTAGCCTTCAAGGACAAGAAGCTCAGTATGATCCTCTATTTGTCAAGTTTTTACTATCACAAGCTTCTATTAGTACAATTTCCTTTGTGCACAAAAAAACCCGCTCTCTTCTTCTTCTTGTTCTTCTTGTTCTTCTTGTTCTTCTTGTTCTTCTTGTTCTTGTTCTTGTTCTTGTTCTTCTTCTTCTTCTTCTTCTTCTTCTTCTTCTTCTTCTGGACGGATCATTTTTGGTGGCCACTCACTAAACACAAAATTGCACATGGCTGTTACTAGCTTGCTGGTGGTGCAAGATGAATAGATGCAAAGTTAATATGCATATTATAATCCATTGCTACCAAGTCTGCTCTGCTAAATGCTGAAGGATACTACACACTGCACCTTTACTAAAAGAGACAAGGTGTTAAAAAGTGGCTGGTTCACTTATACGGCCAAATTCATCCAGATCTGTGTCAGATGATCTGTTTCAGTTCTAGGCAATGTGTTAACTTCCACTGGATCCATTCAACTGTGTTCCAGCTGCGTCTCTGATCTGGCAGGTCGGAGCCCATCAGATCAGAGACGCGGGACAGGAAGTCAGGCACCGAAACAAAATGAAAACATCTGGTTAATTTTCAGAATAAAACACTGTTATCACCAGATCGTATTTCACTTAACTACAACAACAAACCGTCATGATGAGTGGAGCCAGGCCTGGAGTCAACAGGTCAGAGGTTTTCAGAGGAAAATAAAGACAACATGGATGAGGAGAGGAGGAGGATGATCTAGTAATCACTGCAGGAAAACCTCGGTCATATGACTCCAGCTGTCCTGCTCCGTGCTCCGAGAGTGCACAGACCCGGGCCACAGCACCTCAGATACGGACCAGACACGGATCTGGTGGAAGTCCCACATAAGTGTTGCTATGCATTCCAGCGTGGGACTGTTCACAATACACAATGGATGGGGCAAATTTTCAATCCCATTAGGTCGTGTGCAGTGGTGGCAGCTGCACTAGGGGGTCAAGGCGGCGCATGTCCCTGATGAAGAAGCAGCTCTTATGGTGCTACCTTCTCAGTTAAATACCTCTCTTTGCATTTGATATGGGTATGTTGGTTCCACATCTTCTGAAAGTTCTTGTTTAGCAGCTGATAGTCTCAGATTGTTATTTAGGATGTTGTGTTTTGCGAAGCATCCTACTATTTTACTAAAAGCTTTGTAGGAATTCCAGCAGAAACAAGTGCTCATGTTTGATTTAACGACCTGGTGCATGTTTGCAGGGATTACAGCCGCTTCAGCTTAATTCATGGTTGCCAGTTTCAGTAATGTCATGCAGTAATTCCAACCTCAGAGCTAACCTTTTACCTTGTTGATGGTTTCATTGTGAACTGGTGGGACCTTTCTCATGTGTTCAGCTGTTCTGATTGGCAGAGGAGAGTAAGAAGATGAATTACAGAAAGTGTTACCCATCATTCTTTGACAACTTTCTCGATGTTGCATTCGTTTGTACTCATAACAGAATGATGGAGGAAGATGTTAAGTGAAAGTAAAACCCTGCCTCCTCGTACCCCTCCACACACCTGAACAGCCTTTGCTCAAAGTGTCCGTGATTGATGAAAGTTTGTCAGAGACATTTCCAACCAACTCCAACACGGGACAGGCGTGAAGGCAGTCGGCTTCAGGTGGTTTTGTTAATCCAATAAGCGCTTCCTTTGAAGCACACTGTCACCTTTAGCCTTTCACATTCACCTGCACCTGACTCTGTTTTAGGGCCCTGAAATCCCCGTTTATCTCCCAGCTCACTATTTTAAAACTCAGTTTGGTTTCGAGCGGCAAGCTGAGCTGGATAAATGACGAAATGACAAAATGTGGAGGACGGGGTTTCAAAGCAGGGCGCTGAAAGGTTGAAGAGGAGATCTGAATGGAGGAGATGGTAATGTGTGGCAGAGAGATAACTGCAGCACATCTGCACACCTCCGTCCTCCTCTCATCTCTTCATCTGCTAAAGACACCTCACACAGGTAGAGACAGAGACTTATCCACTGTCTGTGAGTCACTATCCGTCATCCTTTGGGTGACCTTGGCTTCTGTACAGTGGAGCGTCATTGCATTGAACATACACTAATTATGAGTCATACAGAAGCTTAGTTTGCATCAGAGCTGCAGATTATCAGACCCTTGATGCTGCAAATGTCGAGTTAATGGCAGTTTACAACTACTTATAGTCTCAGTGAGCACAACTTACCCACCTGTCGATCAACTCAGCCACGCCCCCTAATTATTTGTGTGCATAAATCTTCACCTTGATTTTATCAAAACAGATGACCTTGAAATGAGCGAATCAGACCTTAAAGCGAGGGGTTGGTAGTCACGGAAAACTAGTATGAATTTTAATGTAGCATTTCCTCAGGACTCCGTCTAACCCTGTATTCTTATCTTCTCATTTTATTTGTTTGTTTGTTTGTTTGTTTTCGTTTATTTACAAAGAAACAGCATATAATCATTATATGATTATGTCAAAATATAAGGTTTCAGAGCAGAAGTAGCAGAGCTCTTGCTAAAGTAAAGAAAGACTTAACCTTCTCGTCTTTTTCTGTCGAAACACTGTGGTCATTCTTCTGTACAAAAAGCAGAAGTTATGCACAATCTAGTTTACATCTTTATTTGATGATATAGTGATGTTTATAAGGATGTAACCCGATGATTTAAAGCTACATTTCTAAATATCAAAATGTTAAAATTCTGCTCGTTCAGTTGCAACAATTCTTCATGCAAAGTTTTTGAGTTTTTTAATATCGCCTGTGGTCATTCCTGCACCATTCTCCCTCTTTTTATACCATGATTTACATTAACCATTATTCAGAGATGGTAATTCAATCCTCTTGAGTATTCAACCTGTTGCAGCTCCTCAGAGTTCCTGTGTGACCAGAACCAGAGACATATTCACCTGGTTGCTTTGAAACACCTGATGTGACATCAGTATTTATGCTCAGACACCGTGCATGCTCCTGTTCTGTAATTGTGTTCTGCTGTGAACACATTCTGACACACCGGTCACCTCGTGGATACCGTCTGAGTGAAATGCATGCTGTGAATGTTAAGGAGCCCTGCATTAGCTCCTGGCTGCAGCGTGTGTGTAAGAAGCACTGCTATCAACGAGCTGCAGCTGCAGAGCTCAGACACCAACAAAGAAGAGTGTTTCCTCTGACACGAGCAGAAACAAAACACGGCTTCATTAAAACAGACGAAGACATTTGAATAATAAAACAGGAGGAAACTCTTTGTCTGGAGTGATCATTTATCTGAATAGGAGCATATTGTGTTCATTTACACTTCACTCTTTTCTTCGAGGTTTGAAGAAAGCCTCTTTTCCAGTGTGTTTGAAATGAGAGTTGTGGTGGAGTAGATTTGAGACTCAAAGTCACACGCAGTAGTTTAATACCACTAAAGCTACTACCTTGACAAGGATATGCACCTTAATGAAGTTCTTGTATGGGTCTAAAAATGATTTAAAGAGATTAAAACATTTGTTCCTTCAGTGAAAACATAATTTCTTCACACTGAAACTAACCTCCAGGTATCGCAACTGTTTGTTCCAACTTTGAGAAATACATTTGAAAGATTTAAAACCTTACAGTAACCTGTTCGTCCTGCTGTTGTTGGCTCAGCTTCAGACAGAAAAGTGAGGGATGGGGGAGGAGAGGAAGGGTTTGCAGAGAGACAGAGGTTGAGGAGTAGAGCCTCCAGGACCCCAGGAGACGTCAAAGCTCGGCTCGAGCTCGGAGGTGAGGGGTTTCTAGCTGTCTGACACCTCCTTTCAGGGCAACAAGGAGGTGGCCTGTCACCGCAGAGCCGCCCTTTGTGGAACTTGAAAGTGGAAAATTATCCAAATCTTCATATTTAGCATAAACTCACTGACTTCAATTAAAGGTGCTTGGATTACTGGAGTGAAATATTTTGACAACGAGTGCAAGAAAGATTCCTCCCAACAGCAGAAGAGACAGAACACTGAGAGTTGAACTGTTGACTTTGCAAGCGTGTAATGTTCGGCATCTTTTTCACTTAGTTAATACAACTTCAATGGACAATTAAAACTGAATGTTAAGATTAAAACTGGACTAGATCTTGTTGACAAAGCTCAATTGACTATTCAAAAGCTAATCAAACTGACAGCTAATGCAATGTGTTGGAAGATTATGAATATTCAGCCAACAGAGGGATCAGCGAGTCTGCACGCAAGAAAACTAAATGATTGGTGGTAATAATGACGTGATTCCCTCAGTTAATGACTTAAAGTGACTCCTTTAACTACTCCTCCAGTTAATCGTTTCTTCTATTGATTTATTTCTTGATTCTTAGGTTTAATTTTCTGCACTTTTTCCTCTATTTTTACTTAATGTTAGTGACTTCATCACGCTCCAAGATCTCAATTTTCTAGATGCAGTGTCATCGTAAACAATAAAAGAGGAATTTAATGCAATGAAAAAGTGTGAGCAGTTACAGAGTGTTTGTGCAGTTTGTTTATTCTTCAAATAAGTTCGTCTAACCTGTTGGGATCCAGTGGGATAAAGCAGCATGCCTTCACTATTCAACAAATGCCCCAGAAAGTGAGCACCAAGCTGCAACCTTAAATGTTAAAAAATGAGGCGGAAGAGGAAGTGGCTGTAGATCCTTGAGTGTCCACTTGAGGCTGGCTCCAAAGGCCAAGGAAGGAACACTAACACCGTGATGTCATTTTTTACTACGTGTAGATAACAGACAGGTAGTCTCCATTTGATGAGGCAAACACTTTTGCATCATAAGGGGTAAGTCAAATTTACAGAAAGGCTGAAGGTCTGCGTCAGCTTCACCTCTGCCTGTTTCTAAATGACCCAAAGTCAGATTAAGTCAGCATTTTCAATATGGAGACTGACATCGTTTGGCTAGAAACCAATGAGTGATGTCATCCATATGTGGTCTATGGTGAGCACACATGAGTCAGGTTGCTCATGAGCAAGGTACAAAAATGTGTAAAATAATCATGGTCTCTGCAGCACTAACATTATGATGATACCACTCTGATCCTAATCCAGTGGGTTATAATGAAATGCTAGTACTGAAAAAATGTAAATGGGCACACATTAGTTAAGTTGCTCATGAGCACAGTAACTTCTACATATGATACACATACACTTGAAATGGAAAAAAACAAGAGTGATGTTTGTTGCAGGAAGTGAACAAGTCATACTGTGGCAGGATGAGAACTCAAGTTTTGTGGCAAAAAATCAATCACATACTTGACCCATTTATTGCCCCTCACCAATTTTGTAAGACCGAGTTGGATTGTCAGTTACTTGCACCACCAACCGGCCTAAGCACTTTGCAAACTTGATAAATGCAGGTCATTGTTGTCGGTAGTTTTATGACCTTTTCCAATGAAATGGCTCAAAATGAGAGTTTCTGCTGATGGTAGAAATTGAAGAAAAGGCATGGAAGTTATGACAATCAAAAGCTCCTTTAGGTAGAAGGTATGTTTATTCAGGGAGCCTAGCTCTTAGATTACAAAATGTTTTGGGAGCACTGCACCAAAGTCTGAGATTGATCCCAAAACTAATTTGTTGCCGTTTACCAGAGTGTTGAGTCGACCCAGCCTTTAAAAGCGTGTTTTCTCTCTGTCTGCAGGTGATGAGCATCCTGAGTAACCCCAGCGGTGTTTCCTCACAGCAACAGCACGACTTCTCCATCTCGCCGCTCCACAGCGCCCTGGACTCTTCCCCGTCCAACACCATCTCAGCCAGCTGCAGCCAGCGTTCAGCCGAGTCATCCATCAAAACGGTGGACAGCCTCCCGTCGTCCCAGTCCTACTGCCCCCCCACATACAGCACCACCAGCTACAGCATGGACCCTGCCGTTGCTGCAGCTGGATACCAGTACAGTCAGTATGGCCAGAGTAAGTCCTGCTACGACACGCCAACACTCAACTTGATACTCATTCTGTCCCTGACTGATGCAGCATGATTAAGCCACTGAGTTAGCTCATTTCACCACTCTCCTCAAATCCAGATTTTCAGGAGTGTCTACAGATACAGCAGGGAATATCAGAACAAGAGACAGGTCTCAGTCACAGTCTGAAGTGGATATAAAAGTTCCAGCTGAAGGATTCATCATGAGCATGTTAGCATTGACCCAGCATTGACTTGTTGGTCACACAGCTAGGTTTGTATTATTTTTCACAGTATTGGAAGCAACTTGAAATGTAGCAAAGTGTAACATATGAGATCCCTTGGCAGGTCAGAATTAAAACATCACATTGTTAAAATGCATGCACACATGCACATGCACGCACGCATGTGCACACATGCACACACACACACACACACACACACACACACACACACACACACACACACACTCTGAAATACTACTGTATTTCAAGTTAAAAGTATTAAATCAGTGGTTGCAGTGTTGAGTGTCCTTTAGCCGACTTTTCAGTTTGATTTTGAAGCTGCTGAGAGAATCACAGCTCTTAATATCCTCTGGTAAGGTGTTCCACTGAGTTGTGGCTTTCACAGAAAAAGCTGACTGCCAAAAGGCAGTACGGCGAAAGGGAACATTGCAATTTCTAAACAAATATATTCTTGTGGATTTAATGGAGTCCACTGAGCGGAAGTTGATAATTTGACGCAGTAGAGGCAGGGTCAAACCATAAAATCTATAATATATCATGATATATGATGCAAAGTCAAAACCACACAAAACTAAAAAAAAACTGCAAAATAAAAACACAGTGTACGCTGACTTAACAACAGAGGTGCTCCAGGCCTGTAGGGGGCGCTCAGAGGAACCATTGGTAATTGACAGGAGAGGACGACTGTGCCCCAATGTCTACTGTCCAAAGAACAACTTCATGATGTGTACAAAATCAGCTCAATGATGTTAGCTCACTCTGCCAGCTGTCAGGCTTTATATACAAAGGTTTTTGTTAGCTACAAAGCTCAATTTAGTCTGCAACAAAATTAGGCCCGGTCATTTTGTAAACCGCTTTTCTCAGTTTCTTGTTCAGTTTAAATAAAATTTAGATGGGGGAAATGGCTCACGTCACTCATATTTGCAGCGTTTTTGCAGTGTATGTTTTTGCAGTGCGCCTGATGTTTTGACATTCCGCAGCACATTCTTACATCTGCAAAATGTTTCATGTGTTTTGGGACTTTTGCTTGTTTTTCTTTCTAAAGATCATCCGGACCAGTTCAGTTCAGATCAGTTAGCCTTGGTTGAGTGTAGGTCTATGATGAGGTTTCAGCTCCATATCTCTGCTTTAAAGTCAGAAATTCATGAGGCCCATCCACAAACCAAACCCTCTTCACTCCTACTTTCTCTTTCCAAACAACACGCTGCAGAGAATGTTTGCAATTAGTGTAAATCACGAGTTATGGATTTAATTTGTAAGTAGGAGGCTGTCCTTGGTTCTTGCTGACGTTAATGATGATTTTAGGTTTTTAACTTCTTTGTTTTTAGTTTTGCTCCCCACATTTTTCTTTAAAGTGAAACAGAATCACTGCCAACATTACACCTCTACGATTCAGGTTATATGTAATATAACATTTCTTTAAATCTGAATCTTTGTGATAATGTAAGTGATCCTCGGTGATGTGACGTCCGTGGCCCTCCACCTCCACCTCTCCCTCCTGCAGACAGATTTAAACATTTACTGCAGACATTTGACTCTTCTCTTGTTCTATTGCAGGAAGCTCCTGACAGATTAAAGTACATACTGTCAGAAGAGCTGAGGTGTGAGCGTGTGTGTTGCACCTGTGTTTGTATGCGTGTGAGTGTGTGTGTTATCTGATAGGCTCTATCTACGAGGCAGAGGACTCTCAGTGTGACTGCTCAACAGGGATTTAGGGTATAAACCTGGTTGACAGGAAAAACAGCTTCCTTTAGAGGGCCTCACTAAACCCTTGTGGAACACAAACACATACACACACGCACACACACACACACACACACATACACTGCTCCCCCACTAGCTGTCTGGGTGACTGGCATCTTGGCAGACAGACCTGCCCACCCATAGGTGCTCTTCTTTCTCTCCTTCCTCAGTGCAGAGTGACAGCCTCCTTTCTGTGCACGCTAGCATCCTAACTGGCGTGCCTTATCTCCCCCCGCGATAGCCACAACACACACACACACATACACACCCAAACACACCGTGTCACATCACATCTGCTGTCAGCCCTCCTCTCTCCTGCCCCATAAAAGGGAAGTTATCAGCAGCTGAACCGGGGAGGGGCGACATCCAGCGCTGCGAGAGGAAATATGCTGAGCGTTAATGCCAGCTTTCTAAGAGGCGCACTTCTTCTGGAGACTACCTGCCTGCCTGTCTGTCCGTCTGTCTGTCTGTGGAGACGAACTGTTGGTTGCTTTTGTCTGTCTGTCAGACACTGTGTTCACTTGTCAGTTTGTGTGATTAGACACACAACAAACCATCCTGCAACAACACAATACGTGCTGCAGGATGAGTCTGGTGATTGTTTTTCTGCTTGTTTAACAAATCCCACGAGCATGAGCCAAAACACGTAACTTTCAAGAACGGTGTCCTTCTTCATGTGCTTAGTGGTTACCTCATCACTACAAACACATCCTGCTCCACTAAACACTTGATGGCGGCCAAAACATCTGCACCCTTTCCTTAAATGTTATATTTTGGGGCTTGTATGCCTTCATCCAGAGAGGATAGGACCAAAGATTGGGCAGGAAACAGGAAGAGAGTGGGGAGCGACATGCGGGAGAGGGCTGCAGGTTGGAATTGAGCCCTGCTTGAGGACCACAGCCTCCATACATGGGGTGCGCCACTTAACCACCGGGTCAAACAGGCGCTGATAAGTTAATTGAACAAAAAACAATTGTTGAAACTGATTACATCGAAAGTTTCAAGTGTTACTAAATCAATCTTGTATGTGAAGAGAAACCTCCTTTTAGAACAGTTAAACAGATAATTAGAGTTTATAGTACTTAATAGTAGTTTATAGTAACTTAATTCTTATTTTTAACATCAACAGAAAAAAAGGCATTTAAAGTTACTCAATAATAAGTGTTAATTGTACTTTTAAAATTAAGTTGGTGACAATTAAAAATAGCTTTGTATGTTCTCTATAAGTTCTTGTTACCCTAATGTTAACATAACTTTAAGATTCAAGATTCAAGAAAGCTTTATTGCCAAGTGAGCTCGCGCACACACAAGGAATTTGACATGGTGATTGGAACACTGGTACTTGACAACAAGACAGTAAGGACACAAAAAGACAGTAAGGACAATACATATAGAAACCTAAAATCTATTTTAAAAATTCTAAATAAATATAAAAACACTATCTGTACATGAAAGGTATAGAAGTTCTTTTAAAGTCATGAAATAAGTTAAATTAGCCTAAGCCGGAGTGCACATTTTAGCAGATGAATATAATGATAAAATATGTTATGGATACTTAGTTTAATTAAGCTGTGCCAACTTCCCTTTAATAAAAAAGATCCTTCATTCCAACTCAATACAGCATTTTGAAGTACTTACATTTTTTAAAACTGATTACATCATTTTTTTAAATAAAGTTGCTTAAACTTAAAATACACGTCAGATAAACCTGCATCCTTGAAATTACTTTTCTATATTACTTGTTATTTTGCCAGATATTTTCTGAAGAAATAAAACAATAACGCCGACATTATGTTCACACGTCTTAGCAGTAGTTGCTATGTGAACACATGAACAGGGCGATATCTGCGATGAGATGAAAGGAAGCACTTTGTCCACAGGGGGCGCCAAAAACTTCACACAGAAAGGGTCACTCAGAGGAGCTTTAAAATGAGCTAACATGAACTCACTGTTAAATAATACAGGGCTTATGCTTTAACCAGCTACTCAAGGTAAACAGTGTTGTTTCTTTTGTCAGTCACTAACTCCCCCCTCTCCTCTCTCTCCTCCAGCAGCAGTGGATTACCTGGCAAAGAACGTCGGCCTGTCCAGTCAGCGCAGGATGAAGCTGGCCGACCACTCGGCCGTACTCGGACTGCTGCAGGTCGAGACCGGCCAGGCCTACTAGTGCTCACCTGACATATCAGAACAACATGACACCTGGTCACCAGCACAACCCACATCTCCAGCAACCATCCATACTAGTCTCCCAGAGAGAGTCTGAGTGTGTGTGTGTGTGTGTGTGTGTGTGTGTGTGTGTGTGTGTGTGTTTCATAGCCATACTTTCTTTTTTGTCACTGCTTCTCCTGGGTTCGAGGATTGAATGATGCAGCCGTTCAAGCTTTAAACTTTTTTTATGGGACCAACCGAATCCAAAACAAGGATCTCCACTTTTCATTCCTTTATGCTGTACAGTAAACAGCACTGCACCTTCATTTGGATGATATCACCATAACCCGATCTCACATCAGTCTGTGAAACAGTCACTCAAATTTATTGCATTTTTCTTATAGGTACGTGGACACTAATGTATTTTCCTTTCGTTTCAGTCGTCACAAATTAGTTGCAAACTAATCTTTACATTTAGAGTATATTTCCAAAAATGTTCAGGAAGGCAGATGATTTAAAATGCAAAAGTAAAAAGTGTGCAGGTTTTTCAGTCAGGGGCTCCAACAAACTTTCCACTAAGAGAGCAGAGTTTGAGTCCTGTGTAGGACAAAAGTCAAAGTCTTATCATTTTAACAGGCATAAGTTATTACACTTGACTTAATCACTTTCTTTCATAGTTTACTGAATGAAATATAATATATCCAAATATGTCTAGTGTTGGTTTTTTGTGCCTGAACATACCAAACTACGACAATTATGTTTTGGTTTTCTAAAACTTGGGTTAAGTTTAAGAGTTAATGAATCATAAAAAGGTCCAAAAGTGATGTAAAGAAATAGTACATCTCAAATTCCAAGTCAAGGAGGACAAAACTCCGGTATTTTGTTAGTTTATTTGCCTCACATAACAACAGATAAATACTTACATATTTCAGCACAAGGCCAGCTTCAGAGAGTTAGGGTTAAACTGAAAGAACAAGTTCCATCCAGTAAAATACACAAGAGCAGAGTCCCTTCACAGCTGGAGGCTCGGTCCACATTCAAGCCACAACAGCCAATCTTACATTAAATGGTAATGTAAGTGATAAATCATTTTAAAAACATTTTAAGCTGAAATCATCATTAAGTTCATTTGGTGTCGTTTTGTTGGGCCGACTTCTTAGGATATAGAAGAAGGATATAGAGGAGGATATCACCTCCTCTCACAGACCTTCTCTATCTCAGAGCTCAAACCAGGAAGGTGTATTCAACATTTGGGGTGCGCAGTGAGTTCGTACAATCACTTAATTTGCATTAAATAAAATGTTTTTTTGACTGCTGAATAAATTAAAATCCAGCTAACACTTGCTGTTCCCCCAAATTCTCCCGCCTCAGCTTTAGGTTTAGGTGAAGACTCTAAATTCACATATTAGCATGACTATTTCACCGACTGCTGTGCGACCAGTTAGGCGTCCACTGAAGCAGAGAGCGGCTCAGATGTGAAACACAAACTTGATTTAATCTTTTACAAAACTCTCTGAAAATACTTCTTCATGTCATTTAAACTCATTTTTGTTCTTGATTTGATTTCTGCTCATGGCTGCAACCTCACAGTTTGCCATCTGATCAGGAGTGAGAATTGAAACCAAGCAGAAACAATATGTGCTTTCATTAAGAAGTTGATATTAAACACTAGGGGTGACCCCAAATAGTCGAATATTCAACGATTCGTTCTAAGGAGCCTTAGTCGACTGCCAATCTCATAGTCGAATATTTGCATATGAAACATGGATCATTCCATTCAAACCATGGGGGTGCTCAATGTCAAATTTTACACTATTTTCCTGTTTCCCGTAAAAAATAGTGTCTCATATATCCTATTTTGATATAAATATAGACTTATTTAATGTAAGTCTGAGAACAGCTCTTGCAGTGTTAAATCTCCCCTGGTAATTAAAGGTGGACTCTCCCATTTAGCGGGAGCTGTGGAGCAGACGTAACTCAGCTGGCCTTTAAATCTTTCTAAGTTCATGGTAGCTCAAAATGTCAGAAAATCAAACTTCAGTTGATCCTAAAACTAGTGATGAAGTTGAGGAGCAGCTTCATGAAGAGGGCTGTGAGATCAAGGATTACCGGACCACACAAAAACTGTACGGGGCCAAAAGAACGAGCAGGAATACCCAAAGCTGCGCAAAGCCTCAAAAACAATCCACAGCATCCCATCCACCTCCACGCCATCAGAGAGGATATTCCCAAAGACAGGATTTACAGTCAACAAAGCAAGGAGCGCACTTCTGCCCGTAAACATGATGGTTTTCCTCGCGTACAATTTGAAAAGACTCAAGCGGACAAAGACGCGATGAAAGACTGTTTTAAAAGGTACAGTTAAGAGATTTAAAAACCCTTTAGCTGGTTCAGGTTTGATTTTGAACATTACACAGATGTTTAGCCTTAAGTTGGACAAACTACCCTTTGCAATGCTGCTCACCGCTGTGCGAACACTGTTTAAATATCTCCTGATTATTTATTCTATGCTGGCGCGTTGTTCCATGTTTAACGGATGGTGGCCTTATTTGAGTATTCTCTCCATCATCCCCTCGTTGTTTTTGCAATATAGATTTAAAAAATCTAAGTTTTATACTTATAATATTCTGTTGTCCCTTTTACTTTAAGCTGCAAGTCTCTTAATTGTAAAGGGTTATGTGTAATATTGTCATGCGGTCACCATCATGCAGACTTTGGGTCAATAAGGAAAAACAACAAACATTCGACTATTAGTCGACTATGGGCAAAATCCGATGGATCAGATTCGACTAAGCAAATCCTTAGTCGGGCTCACCCCTATTAAACACAAATCCTGGCTGACGTTTCTACAGCTGTTTTCACCTTGAGACAAATCAAACGCCCTACACACTTTCTGTTTGTACACTTGTAAACTTTATAGATTCTGAATATCAGCAGAAATATTGGCAGCTTAGATATGAAGGTTACAGGTGCCCATTTGTGGATGTGTGTGGATGTGAGTGTGTGAGTTTGTGAGGGAGATAAAAACCTCTGGAGCAGACTGATACGGACTAATTCAGCCGTTCCTGAAGAGACGTCTCTGTTCTGACGGTGCAGTCCCTCTTATCAACAACAAGACCTCCTGAAGAGCTTTGCCAAGAGTTGGAGGTCAGACAAGCTCCTGACTGAGCCGCTGACATTCAGCCGGACGATCGCTCCCCACGCGGTTGGAGCAAACGTTTCTCCAGGCAGCTTAGGACCACTTCTTTTCCTTCAGATTCCACTTCATTTCATCTGGACTTTTTGTATTTGTTGGGGAAAACAAGCCCGGCGAAGCACTATGAAACTGTTCATGATCACGTAACAGGTTTCATTACCAGCTGCAGAGAGAACAAGGTCTTATATTTGAACCAGGCTTCTATTAGAGGCAAGTCTTTACTTTAGTTCTTCCATGAGGATATTATTATCACATTTCAGTGAAAGAAGCCTTCCTGTTGTCTGATCTCCTGTTTCCAGCTCTTAACCTGTCAATAAGGCAGCTCGGACAGTGACCCAAAAGATGATGCTGCAGGTCGCCCTCTAGCTAAATTTCTGGACATTGTTTTGATGTGCCACCAAAGTCAGGTGGAATACAAAAACGTACACACTCGAGCATTTATACTAGCTATATAATGCACGTTTGGGAATTTGGTAACTACTTCTGTTGGTGCTATTTATGCCGAAAACAAGAGCTTTTACTTTCTGTTTCGTTTGTGAGACTATGGTGTCCAAACTGTTGGCCAAAAAGAACGAGTAAGTTATCATTTCCAGGACTCATAATTTCTGAAATGTTCCCCAACAAGCTTTTATTGGTAATCAAACTTGACATTGCTTTCCCTGCAGACTTATTTATTTCAAAGTTTGGATATCCATTGCTGTTTACTTGAACAAGAGCCTGTGCCAAACCAAACGTATATACGTCATGCAACCTGAGAATTAACATGTTGCACAAATTAGAAAGAAGACAACATTTGCACTATAAGTCTAACCGTTTTATAAAATGCAGCCGGTTTTTGGAGGTCTGTCAGAGAGAAGGAGGACCAAACTTATTGTAAAAGCAAAGTCCACAGAACGTGTTGGAGCTCGCCTGATAGGGATGCATGATATTGGATTTTTACAGAACTCAGATAATTTCAAACTCATTTTGGCCGATACTGATACTCTTCCAAGCACAGCCTGAATCCTCCTCCACACTGAGTGGCTGGTTATCAAAAACAATGATGTTTGTGTGAAGCTCTTTTACCTTTGCATAGTCGCTTTTATATTTCTTAGCTTCGTGGAATGACTGAAGTTTCTGCTCTAGACAGGTTTTACATTCAGAAACTCGTAGTGCTCCAGGATGATGGTCATTTAGATATAAAATTAAACTGGTGGTGTTACAGGAGTGTTGTTTGCTCCTCCTCTCATCACCTGAGCTTCCCAAGCTTTGCTTATTGCTATTTTTCTATCTGATTCCGACACTTAAAAATACCTCAATACAGCCAACAAGTTGAACTTGTTGTTGATGTGCACAAGCTGTTACTACTTGCACATAATTAATGCACCACCCTAAATATCAGCATTTATTTCCACATCTGCTGATACGATATCATGCAGGTGATATCATGCATCCTTACTGATTAGCATTGCTGTGTATCCCAGCATCGGGCTTGACTATAGCGCCATCTTCTTGGTTAATACCCCTCTTTGCATTTAACAGGCACCCTTTTCGATGTTAAAAAAAAAAGGTATATAAATTGCATCTCAAAATCCACATTTCACATTATTTGATCCACAAGGAAACTGAGCTAGATATTGCTGATGGGTTTACCTGGATCTTTGTATTTTGAAGGGTAAGGACACTGACCGAGCTGATTCATTCCACAGGTTGGAGGTGAGAACATGAGGATTTTTTTTAAGTGTGTTAATGACAAAAAATCAACCCTGAGAAGTCTTTAAAAAAAGAAACTCTACCTGTTTTCTGTTTTTTAGTATTGTCTTTTATTTGGTTGGAACGTGGATCAAAACTGGTTACAACTCCAAGAAGGAAGGTCAAAATGTGATGTTTTATTCCTGTTACGTCCTCCTTAAAAACTGAACGATGGTTTTATCACTCTGGGAGAAACTACACACTCACTTAACAGACTCAACTTTTTTTCCTCCAATTTTCCTGTCTGTAACCGCCTCTATCGACCAAAGGGAAGCTCCTCATCATTCCACTTCTCCCTGCTCTGTGCAGGAACTTTTGCATTCCTCAGGACGGGACCGACCCGTCTACTTAGACTCTAAGGCTCTGAGGTTTTTTTGTTTTGCAGAAGAAACCAGTTGAAGGTTCACGTGCTGGAGAAGACCAAACAGAGAAACATTCCCCTTTTTTATCATTCCATGCATTTACGTATTAAACAATCAAAATATGCTTCAACATTTTATATCACCTTTCTTTCTTTGACTTTATTTTGTATTTAACGCTGCATCAGAGGAACTCATGAACTCAAAGATGCTGACTTCATCTTCATTCCCACTGGATGCTGGTGTCCATGTGTGTCACTGATGAAGGCGATCATCTCCGTCTAACTCAGAGGATTTTATACCTCCTCTGCACCTCCTCCAGAGCCATGTTAACTCTTTGGACGCTGGCTGTGTTAACCTTCTACCTTGTGTATATATATTTTTTCAATGACAGCAAACCAAGGAGAGCATCAAGGATCAAATGTACAGACATGCTCACTAAGCCCTGCCCCCTCCTCCTGTTAACCTCTTGGTCCTTTTCTCTGCTTGTTTTGTTCTGCTTTCTGTTTGGCATGTGTGTATGTTGCCATAGTATAATTTATTCTACCTGTAGAAAGTATTAGACTAGTGAGAAATTTGTATTGGCATTTACTCCCCTCAGCCTCTTGGTGTGTCGACTGTAACACTGGCGTAACTGTCTGTTCATTAAAGCTCTACAACTGGACCAAGAACGACGACTCTGCTGCCTTCCTTCTTGTTACTGCTTGATGACAACAAAAAGCTTGTTGGTGGTGCCTTCAAGGACACATAGAATGATAGGTAATTTGTTTTGCCATCTCTCATTCCTTATTGCAGACTTCAATTTCATCAACATCAATTTTCTTACTCAGCACTTTAGCAACCGCTTTTTCCAGTCCATACATCTCAGCCATTGAAATCAGCAGGACCAAAATGCAACCCAGTTTCTGTGTTTTTAGAAATGATTTGTGGACTTCCCAATCTTTCTTCATTAGATTGTTCGAAAACCTGGAACAAAGCACCTCTGCATCACTATGCTCCTGTCCAATTTTCAGGCTTTATAAACTCTACACAGTAGCTTTGGTGCATGGTGCCAAGAAGTCATCAGATCTTCACAGATTTTCCTCGTTTATCCAGATTGCAAATCTTCCTAAAATAAAACTTTGTGTTCTCTGTCATTTAAAGGTGACATATCACGCTTTTTTCATCAATATATATTGGTCTAAGAGGTCCCCAAAAAATGTCTTTAAAGTTTATGCTCAAAAAAACACTATGAAATCAGATTTTGGCATGCCTGAAAAACCCTCTTCTTCAGCCCTCCTCAAAACACTCTGTTTTCCCTCTGACCACGCCCCCTCAGGAAGTGGATGTGGCCCCGGCTCTCCGGCACGTTGATCTAATATTTATATGTTGGCTGAATATACACGGCTGCTCACAGATCCGCGTTACTTCAACCCTCTGAATCTGATCCAGAATCTGATCCTGACGGAGAGGCGCCTGTAGCAGGACCTTTCTGAAGGATTGGTCACAGATTTAGTGTTTCTTGTTGTTTTATTTATCAGTATGTCGACGTGTGTCTTGGTACACAGCTACAGCTACAACATGTAGCTATGCGGCTATGCTAATTAGCTAGTACTTGTCCATGATAAATAAAAATCATCCACTAGATCTTCAAATCTGCAGACGTGGGGAGTAAAACCGACCTTTGTGTTTATTAAGACAGCCTACAACTAGCATGCCTCCCTCCTAAGCTCCTTGTTAGCACACATTTGTGCAGGTAATGAAAAACGGGGGAGGGATTCAGTATTATTTTATACAGTCTATGGGCTGAACAAGCTCCGAGCTCTGACTCCGTGACAGACCGGATATTGTTGTTAAGTAACAAAAACACGGAAGTCTGAAACGGCTCGTTTCAGCACACATTTACAGAAAGGTGTAGAAATCAGAACAGGGGCAGAATGGATTTTTTTCATTCTCGGGGGGTTTGTAGACATGCCAGGGAAACATATTTCAGGTCGAGAACCATTAAAAATTCAATTTTGCATGATATGTCACCTTTAAGCCAACGTTTAATCAGTGCAACCTGCAACGATTACACAAAGAATACAAATATTAATCATACTTATCGTACAAATTCGGCCTAAAATCTGCTGACCCCCGTCTTCTGCTGTATCATTTTATAACGGAAATGTTTATTTATTTTCATCAGAGGTTGATGTGTATTGTAGTTATTTTAATTCTAAGTTTAAATGTATGTTTCAAGAATGTTCCAGTTAAAATGCTATCATATAAATGACATTTAAACAGTAGAAAACAGAATTCATAATTCCACTGCATGCAGAATGATGCATTCATGTATGTACAGTATAATGTTTTTTAGGGATAGTGTGGTGTGTATGATGAATTGGTGGAGCCTAATGTGATAATTATTTTGGGACTTAAATAAAGGAAGGATAATTACTCTTAGTGAAAGTCAGGTGTTTGTGTAGAGGCCTTTCAGAGGATATCAGCAACTCTGTTTAAATTTTTAATCATAAAACTGATATAATATAAAGTTGATGGAGCAGCCAGTGATAAAAAAGTCCAGTTCTTTCCTTTCCTCTTAATGACATAAACCCTAATCGTGATCTTCGCCCTCTCTGATAAAGTCTGGCTCTCCTCCGAGGCTCCGGTGACGGCTCCGGTGATTGAAGATAGGAGGAGTTCACAGAGTCACGTTAATGAAGAAGGCTGTCTAAGCCCACAGTGCTGGCTGCAGCCCGAAGGCCCATGACCCAGACCTGACCACAGACGGCTATTTTTAAGATGGAGCAATGAGCCACTCAGGCCCGCTGGCTGGACGGTCTCTGAGAGGAGCAGAGGGAAAAGATTTAAAAACGTAGAAGATTGAACTGACAAGACTTCAAGTTTCTGAAGTCTTCAAGACTAAATCAGTTCTGCACATTCACAGGATTCGGATGGAACGTAAGGAACACAAAACTGCTGGATAACTACAACCCGTATAACCACTGGGATGTGCAGTAAACTTTTAATAGCCACTTATATACAAAGAACTAATGTTTGGTACTAACTACAAAAACAAGATGCATATCATCTTGACGGATTCTCCAGAGTTCAGAGTTTTATCATCTCTGATCTGCTCGGAAGAACATCATGGCTGCACCACTTTCAAATCCATCCATCCATCCATCCATTTTCTTGGCCGCTTATCCCGTTAGGGGTCACAGGGGGCTGGAGCCTATCCCAGCTGGCTTCGGGCAGAAGGCAGGGTACACCCTGGACAGGTCACCAACCTATCACAGAGAGAGACTTTCAAATCCAAAATATTAAACGTGCTCGTTAGTTAAGAGCCATTGTCCTGTTGCGAAAGAACAGCCGAGCATGCACTCTGTGTGATGTTGTCAATTCCTCCAGCCCGGTGTCCTCCATGTTTGTTTATGCTAAAGTTGAGTTTGACTGTGAGAGAGTTTTGCAAGATTTTCAGTGTAGACACTGACTGTATTTGTAGCAATGAAGTGGTTTAATGCTTTAATCTATCCATCAATCAATCTTTATTTACATTGCGCCAAATCACAACAAAAGTTATCTGAAGACTCTTTACAAACAGAGCAGGTTTAGACCGTACTCTATGTTCTATTATTAACAAAGACCCAACAAGGACAAACTTCCTTTAACAGGCAGAAACCTTGAGCAGAACCAGACTCACGTTAGACAGACATCTGCTATTGTCTAACTAAAGCTAGCAGACTATTATATAAATATACAGTCTAAGTTAACAGCGGCCCTCTGTCTCTGGAATATCACGGTAGCAGCAAACATAAATTTGTTTTTATGCTCACCTGTACAACTGCACCTGTAACAGGTGCTGTCATATTCACTGCAATGCCAATAACTATAGCCAGGTGTTTTGCAGCTCTCACTCCTCTGTAGCCTTCAGTGAAACTTGTACCGTACAAGCCCCACTGTGAGACTTGTGTATCACACTCGTTTGTAGGAATAGTACTGTAAAATGTAGTGCACAAGACGCACTGTTAGTATTGTTTTGGCATCTTAAAATTACATCAGTGCAATGGATATACCGGTTTAATGCAGAGAGAGGTCTTTTATTATGCCATGACACTTAAGCTGCTACTTGGCTGTGCAAAGCATGCTAGAAACATAGTGAGGGAGACCACTAGGTCTTAATCATGCATTTATGGCTGGCGGAAGGAAATAGTTCAAGTCTCTGCAAATTAGTTGCTTCTACCAATGCAACAGTAGACTGAACTCAACTACTGTACTGATAGCTTGCAGGATAGCAAACTTTACATGGTAAAAGCAGACTGTACTAAGGAGCACGTCTGTGTTGTGTCCACAAATAGTGCAAAATTAACAGGCTTTCTGGTGGCAAAGTGAAGTGATGAAAAAAATCCCAGTGGAGTGTACACCTAAACCGACATGAGTGCTTGGGTGAGAATCTTTCAAAATTATCTAAATGACGTGGCAGAAATGGCCCCGTCTGCAGAAATCTGTAGCCTAGCTTGCGTTCTGTTGCTGCCTGGAGTTTCTCACTACAGGGGCCGAGCTGAGCAGCATCCGATGTGGCTAGTACAATTACTAGTGATTTAAAACTCATACAATCCCACTTCAGTAAAACACTGAAATATCACTTTAAGAGCTATGCCACTGCACAGAAACTGCACATTGCTGAACACAAAAGAAGACAGTCAAACATTTTTCCCTCCAGGAGGCTACCAAGAATTTGAATTCTAAATTTTACGGTAAATGTCACGTAGGACTCTGTGGCCCGAGAAGTCCACCCACTACAGGTGAGTTAAACTCTCTGCAGACTTGAATGCATGCTCCACTTTTCCTCTCATCCCAGCATAAAGAGCTGGAATAGTTTTTCTTCCAGTTTTTTGGCTTTCAAAATGGCACATCTCCAAACTTCTCACTCCACTCATTATGAAACAAGGTAAGTAATGCATTACTTTTGCAGGTTTCTTTTCTGTGCTTTGAGCAGAAGCAGAAAATACAATTTATTTTTAAATGGTGTGAAATAACCTTTAAAGAGCACACCTGAAGCCACTTAACCACAGAAGACAAAGTGACATTTTTAAGTCTTCAGACGAGAGATGTAAGCTGTTAAAATAAAGAAAAATGTAATTTATTAAGCAATTAACCTCAGCGTGAGATCAGAGGAGCAGCTCGACTTTGACAGCGGTGATTATTATGCAGTCAGCACTAATGTTATCACTCTAACTGAGAGCTCAAAGTGTTACAAGGAATGCAGTGATTAAAGGACATGTCTGTAGAAGTCCGACCCCCCCACCGCTGTAGGCCCTGGGGTATTGTGCACCGAGAGTACCGCTGTGTCAAACACCCAACACTGTCACAATGAAAGCACTTACAAAGCCTAACATCTCTGTAAATCCCATAATTATTCCTGGATACATTATGTACCTGGGCCCCAGCTGTCTGATCACCACAGTGAGAGGATTGCACCTTCTACAATCAGCTTACAGGAGACAGATTGTTATGATTGGCTAATAATATCAGCTTGTAAGTAGTGTGCTTAAGCAGTGTGAGACAGACACAAGAAATAAATTGTTAGATCCCCTCTCCCTCCTTTTCCCGGCCGCTGTTGTTCCATCTTTTATTTACGTCGCAGATTTAATTTTCAAACACAACAAAAGAAAGTCAGACTCAGTGTTTGTCGACTGCTGCTGCTCCTATCGCTGTCCTCGTCTTTCATTTGGTGTCTCATGTTATGTCCTATCACAGCGGTCCCCTTGAACGTATGATTACGGAGCTGCGTAGAAACCTCTGTTGTTCAGCACCCTGCCCCCTCGCTCCCTGCACCCCGCTCACTTTAATCTCCTCACTACAGTAGCACTTTGAAATTAAGCCGGGAGGAAGCCGGGTGTCTACTAACCTCTCTGCTCCGACACCAGGCCCTCAATCAGCCTCATTGTGGTTAAAAGACTTCAGCACGTCTGAGTCAACACGTCTGAGCTGACAGCCGCTCTGAAAACCTCTCGCTTCAAAAGGCTGCATGACTTGCTGGTGCTAAACTGTCTGCACAAAGAAGAAGAGCTGCAGGTATATTGCTTATGAAGATTTGTATTGACTGCAGAGATCGCCATAAATATTCTTCAGACCAATAAATAGCCAGACTATATTAAAATATCAGGATATCTCAAGTTGTGCCCACAGTAAGAGCTTTATTTTTCATTTTAAAAGATATCTCTACATGACAAGTGTTAAAGTAATGTTTTAAACTCTTAACACTATGATGCTTCAAACGCATACATCATAACTTCCCAGTTGGGTATTGTTAGGATACTGGTGCTCCTTATGGGAACCGACACTAACTTATTCATGTACCCTCTGTGATTTCATGTTTAAATTTTTTTTTTTTTTTCAAAAGGCCGACAAGGGCAGACCGCAAGATCTTCATCAGGAGAATTATGCAACTTTTAAAACACATGCAAATACAAAGGTAGAACAGCACTGCAAATGAAAATATATGCTGCAAGAATCCGAAACAACTGCATGACAAGCAAACACACAAACGATGCAAAGTCAAACAAACAAAGGCAGAAAACAAATGTTGCAAATCAAGAGGTTCAATAAAAGTGCTCCAGGCTTATAGGGTCGCTAAGTGAAAGAGCTTTATAATTTAGGCGCAGAGAAGAGGGCCAGACATTGAACCATGCAGAAACCTCAGGCCACTAGAAGTGAAGCCAATTTACAGCCTGTTACAAAAAAATAGTTTAGCCTGAATAGCTAATTTCTCTTTCAGCATAGTAAGGGGGTTGATTTTTTTAAGAATGCAGCATTTTAGAAGACATTAAGATGACTAGTTTTCCATTATGAGAGGCACAGCTGACTTGACTGACAGGCGGGAACACTGTAGCTGTTAGCGAGGAGGCCGCCTCTTCACTAAGACTCAGGCCTCACACTAGCTTGATAGAAGTTAGGTTGAGTTCCGCATTTCCAATATGGCACCCACCGATGCTTCAGAAACAGATGAGTGACATCACTGAGATTACGTCCATTTATTATACAGGCTATGCACTTAACTTGTTTAGATAGGATAGGGAGTAATGTTAAAATAACTGTAGCCAGGTGAGTCTGACGTAACTCTGACACTGGGAATTGTAAAGGTTGGCTGTCAGGCGTAATATTGTCTTCATTTCAGGGGACCCGAGGCTGCTCTGGGATGCCTGGAGCTGGTACCAACAGCTAATGTAGCCAACACACCCTTGTTTCCTGAGCCTGACACTGGGCACAGTCAGCTAATATAACCCCTAGCTTCACTGCTACCTGGGGTCTGTGGCTGGAAGAAGCTGCACTCCGCAGCAGAAATCTTTGATGTTAATTTCCTGGCTGTAGAATGAATGTCATCATGGCATTTATTTTGGACTTTTACATGTGTTTTTGAGGTTGCATCATTTCTGCATTTGCATCACGTGTCTCCCAAAAGAGACCTTTGGGTTTCTGACTTCTGCTTATGTCACCAGCTGATGTTGGGATAAAGATAACATTTACATGTTTAGTTGTGATATGCTTCATCTGCTAAGCGTCCCAGTTGCAGAAGTCAGTGTTTTTTGTCTAATCCCTCCTAAAACACTGCAGAGACTATTTATAAGATGCCATCCTGCCTCCTGCGTGTGTCTCCTGCAGCGCTGCATGATTTTCTTTCGCTTAAATTTTGAATATTTTAAGATTCCTCCTCTAATATTTCGAGACTCTGAAGACTGAACCTCATTCCCCACTCACCCCACCCCCTGGCATCCTGCATTTGAAGACACAGCTGGAGACCGCCTCTTTATGCATTCATGAACCATTTGCTGCTGTGGCTAAATAAAATAGCCTTATTATTTTGCAAAAGTGTTACTAATGATATGTACCTGTCACCAAACCCTTAACAAATGAAATGTGACACACCCAAATGAAAAATTTACACTGCAGCCGTTGCTCATCCGACCTCTGCCCCTACGATTTTTACTTTTCTGTCACCGTAATATCGAACCAAGCTCTTTACAACGTCTGTCATGACCCTGATTTTCACCAGAAATCCCACTCCTCCAGGTTTGGTAGTCCAGGCCAGTTTTTCCTCACAATAAAAATGTACCTGAGCTTGATGAGTGCTGGGCCACAGAACAGGAGTTTTAGAGGTAGTGTGCAACCGCAGGGAGAGTGCAGCATATCTGCGTGGCTGCTCTAAATTCTTCTAGTACATTTCTGAATGGTGCAGGTGTTGTCAACTTTCCTATTTTTTCTCTTATGATCCTGCAAAATTTTCCAGACATGAATAACCATGACATAGAAATAAAGGCACTCCTTTGGCATCTTTCACACATGCTCTCCTGAAATTGTAGCAACATTTTCAGAAGCTCTGCTCTCGAAACTTTCCAAAGTTGCTCATTCACACGTCCCTTACCGCATTAGGTTTTCCCAGTTGCATGAGGGGGTTAGTGGGCGGAAGATGACTCTCAGGAGGCAGGAAAAGCATCAGTGTTATTTTACAACCACATGGTGCGCAAAGGAAAGTATCCAAGCTGCGGAGGCATATTTTGATTTTAATTTTTGATTTTATGTCTTTATTTTGAAAATGTAAAAATTACAATAATTACAATAAAAACATACAAGTAAATCAATCATCAGTTCCATCAGTAAACACTGAAACATTTGAACTTACATGTGCAAAAAGGTACGGTGGCCCTGAAGGGAAAACACAACAACATTACAGAAAACAAGACAACATTCCACAAACATAACATCATGTTGCCTATCCTAAACACCACGGGGCTTCTTCGATGAGCTCTGTTCTGGAAGTCTTTTCATTCCAACATCTGGATATTGTACTTCAAAAACACAGTTCATACTCCAGTGTGAGGAATGTGTTTCAGTTCCATCTCCCATGTACAGTCCTCACCAGGATTCAAACCCAGGACCAGGGTTGAAAGGCACCAGCCCTGTCCACCACACCACAGGACAACTCTGCAGTGCTTCCCTCTTTAGGTCATTTTGTGTCACAATTTTCTGGAGTTGTTCAAAAGCACAGCCTATGTTCATGTGAGGAAAGTGTTACATTTCCATTTCACGTTTGAGGCCCTTAGAGGGATTCGAACCCCGAACCCTGAACTCCGAACCATCACACTGTAAGGCAGCAGCCCTATCCAAGCGTATCTTCTCTTTAAAACTACTTTTCTTTATTCAACTTTTATCAGGATGCAGAGTGATGAGATCATATGTTAATTTGGAGCTAGGTCAGATCATTAACTGTAATCAGTGGTGGACAAAGTACACATCTTCATTACTTAAAGGGATATTTCAGTTTTTTTGAAGTGGGGTCGTATGAGTTACAGTACACTATTGCTCCTGTTAGCCACAATGCATACTGGTGAGCTCTTCCCCTTTAATGAGAGAATTCCCAGAGGACTGGCAAGTAAGCTAGGCTATTTTCTTTGTGGATGGGGCCTCCTATTTCAGGTAATTTCACCAAAGTTAAGAAAATATGGTCCAGGCACTCATCACGGTGCAAATGCATGCACCAGTAAAAAAAATTGGAACTATTCAGTTTGCCGCCAGAAACCCCCTTTGTTTTGGCACTAATTTCAGACGGACCTTGCAGACCTGTGTTCTTCCGCATGAGCATGGATACACGCCAATTAGCTGTTTTGATCAACAAACACGTAGCATTTTTAGCAGACACTTCTAGAGTGAACAAAAACTACAAACTGCTGAAATGGGTGATTCTGACAGCGACGATGACATGCCGTTTACTGTGGACACAAGAGGATTTCTCTATGAACCAGAGTTTACAGAGGAAGAACTCCAGATGCAGACCCAACGTACCGAAGAAGAGAGGGGAGAAAGTTCTGTGCTAATGAGTGAGCTTGTTGATCCAAACAGCTGGTCGGCGTGTATCCGTGCTCATGCAGCGGAAGAACACAGGTCTGCGAGGTCCGTCCGAAAATATTGCCAAAACAAAGAGGGTTTCTGACGGCATACTGAATAGCTCCAATTTTTTTTTACTGGTGCATGCATTTGCACTGTGATGAGTGCCCGGACCTTTTTTTTTTTTTTACTTTGGCAAAGTAACGCGAAATAGGAGGCCCCGTCCACAGAGATAATAGCCTAGCTTGCCTGCCGGTCCTCTGGGAATTTTCTCATTAAAGGGGAAGAGCTCACAGGCACGCATTGCGGCTAACAGGAGCACTAATGTACTGTAACTCATACGACCCCACTTCAAAAAAACTGAAATATCCCTTTAAGTCAAAGTATAGATCCTCCTGGTCAAACATTTCTCCAATACAAGTGAAAGTTGTTCCATCAAATTATTACTGGAGTTAAAGTCCTTGAGTACTTGCTTTTAAAAATGCTTAAGTAGTCAAAGTCATTTTTAAAATACCTCTAAATGTATTTTCCCAAAGCATGAATGCAGTCAAGAATACATGGGTGTATATTCTGCTAAGTTATGTGTATATAAAAAACATAATTCATATCTGAGACGTAGACCATGAAATATAAACTAAGTTACTAAAGCACAGACAAGTTTCAAATGTTCTTCTAGAATAAAACCAGTGTGTTAGCTGTAGACCTCCACATGCTTTCTCAGGTTAGATGGTGATGTTTTGTAGGCTGTGATGAAGTTTTTGTGGTAAACAGATCAGAGATTTACAATCATTCTTTATTTCAAAACCTCAGACGGCTGCATCATGCACACTTATACTGTTTTTCCAGCAGGCCTTCTGAGCAGAACACATGGGGAAGACATCTTTTGTTCCGGGTTTAGAAGCAGAGTTGAATCTCTCGACTATCTCCCCTGTGTCTTGTAAGCTGTGCGAAAAGAAACAAAGCCACATTCCTCTATCTCTGTTAATTCAATTTCATGTCTGTCTCTATTTCTTCTCAACATCTCTCTCGACTACAGATCAGCTGAGTGTTTTTATTGTTTCAATCTACAGTTAGACGTGGCGTAGGGAAGATTTTATAAAAGGAGCTCTAAGATCGTTCTCTAATGTTTGACGTGTCTGACTCTTGCAAGATGTATCGAGTCACAAGTTCATAAATGTCCCTTTTTGTGCAAAATGCAGGTATGTAGGGCACACACTCCCACACACACACACTCCCACACACACACACACACACACACTCACTCCTGCACACACACATACTGAGGAGATTTTAAAGACCCTCTGCTCTTTGTGCTCCCTGCCTTTGTCCGTCAGTGGTGGGGCATTAGACTCGGGTTGCTTTCTTGGCAGATCAGCAGAGGTCTCGAGTATGACGTACACGTGTAAACAGGCACCATGAATGCACCGTTCAGACGTCAGGGACCGGATTTCGGATGCTCCAGATTAAACCTTTACAATAGAAGGGCAATAAAAACAGGATTGTTGGTTTGCAACTCGGCAACATACGACCAAAATATGGAGGATGTTAAAGGCAACGTCTCTCTCTCTCTTTCTGGTCATTTGTCACATAAATGTGTCAGGTTAAAATTTCAACTTGAGTTTTTTAGTGTCTTCCTGCTTCCTGCTGGTGCCATTACGGAAAAAACAACAACTCTGCACCTTTGAATGATACGTTTCACAAAAGTAAAATGCACTCTGTGTCAAACTGACTCAGTATATCACCTCAGTACTTTGAGTTTGAGCTACTAACTATTAGCTAACCATACAGGTGCAGAAGACTGATGTGCTCCTGATTTCAGTTGAAACACACAAAAGTACACATGCATGTGAACATGTACTCATATATTCTTAAGAGCTCTGTTCTCTACAACAGTGGTTCCCAAAGTGGGGGTAGGGACCTCCTGGGTGATCGCAAGACACTAATGGGGGGTCCCAAGATGTTTTTTTGTCTTTAAGTAATCTAAAATTTCATATTTTGTCCATTACTGTAAATATATTTGGGTATATTTGCAGCAGTAGCAGCAGTTAATTTATAACAGGGCAGGAAACACCCACATGCGCATGTAGGTGTATAATTCTCTGCAGACCAGCTAAATGAAGTATGAAGCTCCATTCGAGGGTCAAGTCTTTGGCAGCTGTATTTTGTGGGTTGTGGTCCGTAAAGTTTGGGAACCCCTGCTCTACAATACACAAATGCATAAAGCTAAGTCAGCTTGGATGGGCATGATGGAATCACATTTTAGAATTAAGGGAACTTAACTGATTCCACAGGGGAATTATCACATTGCAGAGACTCAATTTTCAAGACACTGGTGAGAATTGCTTTACATTTTTAATAAGGACCCAAAAAGTGTTTTGAAATGTACTATAATAAAATTTAAAAAATGTGATTAACTATTGAAAGTAAGTGATTCATCCTTATTTAAAATATTCACCTTTTGACAACCCAAATTAAAATACAAATTAATACATTTCTAACAAAGACATACTATACTCTTTTATTAAGACTACTTTTATTGACAGGCACTTTCTGATAAATGATTTTAAGGCTAAATTATACGTATGAGTTTTTATTTTATATTTTATATTATGGTCCAATAAATTGTCAGTCCATAATTGTAATATTGTGTTGATATTACTATTAGAATTGATTTAATTTATTTTCTATTATAAGTACCTGTATTAAGATTATAGATGAAATTTAGCTATTGGGCTAATTCCAGCATTTAGATATTGACATGTACTGTTGTAATGTTGATTAGTGTCCATTGTCCAAATTAAATAAACTAAATAAAAAAATATATATTTCAGTTACACAGTTTTATTCCTTAAAAAAAATGATTAAAGTTGATATTCGATCTAATATTACAGGCAGAAGAGAAGAACAGGCCAGTCCGCAACAAGCTGACAAAGGAGTAATTGGCGTCACCGATGTGAATGTTTTTCAGTGTTTTGGAGGATAACATGATTGCTACTTGAAAGACGTGCAGCAGGTACTTTTGAGTCTCTGATAAGTCCCAATTGCAACAAGGACATATTAAATGAATACAAAGCAGCAGTAGCGGAATCTAACATCTAGATCATAAGGATTGCAGAAAGTTTAGCAGACAACCAAAAGTGAAAGCAATAAATAAATGAATTTACAGCACTTGATGAACCGCGTTTACTGAGGTAAAAGACCAACAATTTCACCAGATAATTTTGTATATTACTTTTCTTTGTTTGCGATTTTGGTTAGAATTGGCAAACATGGATTATTAATTTATAAATGCATATTTGTTCATTTAATATTAGACTTTTTTCCCTCAGGACAGCATAAACTGCCCATTTAAATACAGAAATATGAAAAGAACATTGGTAGTCTTATCATTATTGACTTGATAAAATCCATATCCTGCAGCTCTAGTTTTTATTTAGTTAAAGCTTGAACCTTGAGTATTGTGTGCTCCACATAAATGATGTGGAAGATTTGTGTTATATCTGAGAAAACATCATCCACATATGTAAAAACTGAAGTCAGGACAATATCTGAATACTTATTTTATTATATTATATACTTTATGGTGTCAGTAATATCATATTTTTGAGTTTGTATTTGATTTTCTTTCCAAACTTTCCACACAGCCGGGTTCAGTGTTTTTACAGGGAGAGACTTTCTAAAGCAGCAGCACTAAAAATATTCAGCATGTGTGAGGATCTGCATAGGAACTAAATCCCCTCCATTGTCCTTGTGAGCTGTCTTGAGAATGGTGAATATCTTAGCTCTAACCGACCTGCCTTTGGGAAGGGAGGCAATTACAGTGGGATTTCATGTACACCACAGCTCAGGATTACAAAAGCCTTGTATCAGGACGCTGCGACCCCACCCTCCATTGTGGCTCCTTAGGAGGCATCCGCTGTCTCCAGCTGGGATGAGAAAAGTCCAGACCTGGGAGGTAAATTTAATTTTTGAAGATCACAGGCCTTTATGATAATCACTCCCATTCCTGCAGTGGACTGTGAGAGATTTCAAGAGACGGGATTACCAGGGTTTGGTGACTCAATTTCAAAAAAAGGAACAGATTAATTTAGGGGTTATAGTACATGAGGAGACAGCAGAGAAAACAATGGCTATGCTAATTCTGCTCACCTCTATCTGTGGCGGTGACCCCATCCTCACGCTGGACTGTGTTTCTAAAATGTACCAAGAAAAATGACATCCACCTACAGACGATAGATTTCAGCAGAGGCTTTCCTTCACTGCTGAGAGTCAGATCTTTGAATACTGAGCGGACGCGCTGATATGGATACTCTGATGTATAACATCAACAGGAAAAGGCATCAGTGACAGTGCATGTTAATGCTGCTGTCTGGAGGTCCACAGGAACAGGTGGAGCTGAGGAAATTACCTCTGTGAGCAGCATTATAATGTCCATGTTAAGAAAAGAACTGAGACATGACAGACAGAGGAGATGCATGCACCAGGAATAATGCTTCTAGAAGACTACAGAGGCTGATGCTTACATAGACAAGATTTGATAATGTGCTGAAAATGTCTAAAATTTAATAAAGTAAGAAATCTGAGACGATGAAGGAAAGCAGTGATTATTAGTCTGAAGCTTCTGCAACAAGGTAAGAGACAAACCAGACACTCAGGTGAGGTTAGCTGACTCTCATGTCCTGGATGGTGTGCACAGGAAGCAGCAGGACAGGCATCTAGAACATAAACCACTTTAAAGTTAAAACTATGCACTTAACAATTTACACTTTATATCAAAATGAAAATAAAACTACCTTAAGTAGATCTCAGAGACCAGCAGTGATAACAAAATACAGCTGATGAGCATCAAGTTTGGCATTTTGGTCATCACCATGTTTGTTTTCTGGAGCCACAAGAGACAGTATTTGGCTGAGAAGGTTGAGATGTAGAGAAGACAGAGGTTGGAAAATGACACGTTGTTAAAGCTTCACAGTCTGTGCCTGTGGCTAATTTGTTAGCTAATAAGCAGAGTAACTGCCATGTGTCCCATAAAGTCAGATTTGATTTGTGGTGGTTGCAGAGTTATTTATTTACCAGACTGAAGAAACCTTTGGATGATGTAGGTTTGGGTGAGTTGCAACCTTGCAGAAGGCTAGTGGCTCCCTCTTCAATATCTCTAAGCACTTAATCATGCACTACTTTAGACCTTAGAGCTCCTGAGAGATGCTTTAGGGTTGCATCAATTTGGGAACCCCTTGTGGAAAAAATGAGATGATATGTCTGTTTGCTGATTGCATCCTGTGCATGTAAAAGTAGTGTTTCCAACCCCAAATCTTACCCTGATGTATTTCAAAAGTCTAACATTCAACTAACAACTGATTTTAGGTTTGTCCCCACACTTAGACAACACCTGAGTATACTTTCAGTTGCCAAAGTGTAATGCTGACCTGTTTTTCCCAACCTTTTTTTTTTTATCTGTACAGTAATTAAGAGGATCTCTTGTAACTCTGATAATCTGCAGCACCTGATGCATGCTCTGCAGGTGATCAGAAACAGAGAGAGGTGCTTCAGTACGGCCCTCTTGTTAATGCAATGATTGAGGTGGACATCTTACACCAAACACAAACCTTTTCATGCTACTGTGTAAAAGTTAGGTGAAGCACTCTCTTGGTTTGGGATCAATGTGAAATGCTATTTTTATTTACAAGTCTTGTCCGTATTGACTGAAGGGTTTCATATGAGTTGTGTTATTTGAGCGTGTTTTTAAAATGTGCTGCTGGTATATAGCTTAAAAACACAGAAAGAAGACATTTGTAGGAGGTGGGCTGGATTTTGTAGGTCATACAGAGGCATGAGTATTAACTTCAGTCTGTTTCATAACCATCTTGAAGCTCCTCATGTGAGTGATGAAAAACTCAGCACCTTCAGTTGACTTGAATAGAAAAAAGAGCTTTAAAGATCAGCATCTTGTTTTCCTTTGCTGTGAAAATTATAAATTCTGCTGTAAAGTTAGACATTTTAATATGGTGGCTTATAGAATCTGATGCGCTTTGGAAGCTTGCCTCGAGTGGCCATTTGAGGAACTGCAGTTTTGACCCCTGAGTCTCAACTTAAAAAATATTTGACCCAGAGGAACAGAGGTGAATAAAGAAAGTCTGAGGGCACTAAATCAAGGGCAGGATGGCAAGGGTGAAGTATGTTTCAGTGTCCTGGCTCTTTCACAATTTAGCTAAAGTGAACTTCGGACAAACTTAAGATGGTTTTTCAAAGAGGGGAAAACATTTGCCACATTAGCAGTGAATAAATAATCACGTAGTGTTTCGATCAGTTTAGGAAGTAGCATCCCTCTTGATTGGCCCGTGATTTCAGGAAGAGTTGAGGCTTTGAATTTTTACATGAATCACACTCTCACGACTTCCCATGAATAACTGGCAAATAAAAGCTCTCATGTTTGGGTCCAAATGGTGGTTTAAGCCCCTTGGTGCAGCCCCGCTGTCCCAGCACACAGTCATCTCCTAAAAATGATCAGAATCAGGGCGTCAGGTTTCACTCAGACATGAGTCAGGGATGAAGAGGAACAGTGAGCGGGCTGGACCCAAGGGGGGACACGCCACTTTCCCAGGCTTTTGACAAGCCCAACAGCTGAGACGCCTCCACCCCCTACACCCACTGCTCCCACACACAGATGTATGCATGCATGCACTGTGTGTGTGTGTGTGTGTGTGTGTGTGTGTGTGTGTGCTGATGCTCTGATGTTGTGCCAATAAGGGAGAGTTGTGTAATGAGAAAGAAGCAGAGAGCGGAGAGACGATGATGTTTTTCTTCCCATCAGCGGCAGATGATGAGAGTGGAACAGCAGCTGTGCTCTCTCTCTCTCTCTCTCTCTCTCTCTCTCTGTTCACATCTCTGTTTTCACACCAACTCAAATCTTTTTTATCATAAAATTCACACTGTTTTTCCAATGTTATTGACCAAATCTGACAACGCGTCTGTCTATCTTTTTCTACTTTTAGGCTCACTTTATATAAGACAAGTTACTGTATATGCAGATGATGACATCATGTCCGAATGTTCACATCCTCAGCTTTCAACCAGGTAAAACATGGTAAAGACACAAATGTGTATAAAAACACATCTATGATAGGAAATTAAAACAAAATGTATCTTGTAATTTCGGTACATTGTTTATTTTGTGGCTGAAAGGAGGAAGGGAAATAATTATTGTGACAGCATTTCTCCAAAGCAATTTTCCGCTGTATTTTAAATCCCATCTATACAAAGGTGTTATTTAAACGTGTTTTATTTTAATAAAAAAAGGATGCATTAAGGAGGCTCAACATTTCCCACAGTAGAAGAAAAAAGGACACTTAACATGCACGGAAACTTAAGACTATGACTGCAGAAAGTCTCCTGGATGCTGATGTACTTTGATTGATAGCTGACAGAGGTGAGGTCTGCATGTGTTAGATTAAGGAACTGAATCTGATTCCTGCCTTTAAAGTCGACTGTGATGCACTGAAATCAGGGATGCATGATATATATTGGAATGTTTTATTTACATTACTTATAATTCCGATAATACAATTTTATCCAATAAAGACAGAAAGATGAAGACATTACTGTAGCACAGGAGAGCTCCAGTTCTTTGTAAAAAATAAATGAAAGACAGCTGAAGAGTCAGAGCTGTTCTTTGTTTTGTGTGTTTATAATAAGGATTTCAGAAGGAACTGGTAAATATAGAACATTATTTATTAAGTACAATATTTCCCTCTGAAATGTAGCAGAGTGGATGTATAAAAGTACCATCAAATGTAAAAAGGTACAAATACTTTACAAACATAACATTTGTAAATGTTCTTTGTATATTCAGTACTTCTTGCTGGTTCAGTAATGTGTTAGAGAGATGTGATATTAGCATGATTATTGCAAGGAAAATGTCTTGGTATCAGTAGTCTGTAGATGTAATGTATATAATTTCTTGCAAATCCGACTGTTTTTTGCTTCCATTTAGGAGGAGAGCTATAGTACTGGAGATATAAAGGCACAGCCAGAACCATCAAAACTAAAGTGGTATGTGGTGCCGATGAAAGCAGTAAAATATTCCAGGAATTCCATGATAGCCCTAGATATTGGGGCACACACTGGCCAGACCAGAACACAAGAAAGCATCTCAAAAATATTCTACTGGCCAAGGATGTCTGTAGACATCAATAAGTGGGTAAGTCCACAGTATGTCCAAACCATATATAATTATTCTATGATGAGGCTTATATGCAATTGAAATAACAATTTCTCAGGAACTTTTTCCTTGTTTTTTTTTTTTTTATCTTTACCCTGCTATTTACATTACATGTGGTCATTAATAAGTTGCCTTTGCCTTTTACATGACATGTCATCATCAGGTTTCCCAATGTACATCATGCCAGGCTGGCGGGGTGTCATTAAAAAAGCCTGGCAAATATACTCCAATAAAGGTTAGCTCATCCAAACTGCAAAAAAATTATGTAAATGGTACAATTCAATTCAATTCAAAACCTTTATTTATTCTCGAAAAGACATTGAGGTTTCCCTCATTTCCAATGTCGTCGAGATCACAGTTAGATTAGAAACAACAATCAAACAAACAAACAAACACAATCATATACAAAATAATAGATTAATTAAAACAGATACAGTTTGAGACACAGTGGTCAGAGATCAAGGTCTTGAACTCTGCAAGAGATGGAAAGGATCTCAGCTTCAAAGTCTGTTGGAGGGTATTCCATGATTTAGGAGCATCAATGGAGAATGCTGATCGACCCAGTTCAGTATTTATTCGTGGTACTTTCAGAATGAGCCAATCGGAAGAGCGAGTCCCATAGGATCCGCAAATCCATTCCAACAAGTCTGTGAGGTAGGTGGGGAGCTTTTCCAACAAGCGCAAGACTTGTGCTTCATTGTAAACACTTTAATAGTTAAAAAAAAAAATCTCTAACACTATCTCTGCTATTTCACAGAACAAATCAGATCTAATCTTGACAGTGGAGGTGTTGTTGCTGCTGTTTTCCTTGATTTCAAAAAAGCTTTTGATACCGTTAATCATAATGTCTTGTTGTCTAAATTGTCAAAGTTAAACTTGTCTGGTGAAGCACTGACATGGATGGAGTCATACCTATGCTCAAGAAAACAGTGTACAAGAATTAATGATACGTGCTCATCTTTTACTGGTTGTAATGTTGGAGTGCCGCAAGGATAAATCCTAGGGCCAATTTTATTTAGTTTGTACATTAATGATCTGCCCCTGATCTGTCCATAACTACAGATCCAAATGTACGCAGATGACACAGTTATCTATATCCATGCTTAAACAAGAGAACAAGCTGCATCCAAACTCTCTGCAGCATTAAACAAAGTCTCAGATTGGCTCACTCACAATTGTCTAACACTTAATGTAAGCAAAACTGTAGGAATGTATTTTTCTATCAGGGGAAACAATACACCTCAACCTGATATGACTGTAAACAGAGAGGTAATACAGATTTTTCAACATTTCAAGTTTCTGGGAGTAACAATTGACTCCAATTTAAATCTTAAGAAACATGTAAATAATGTCTGCAGAAATGTAAGAGCCTTTATCTCTGACAGTGTTAATTTGAGTATTTGAGTACATATTTGCTGATTTTGCTGTGCACTCTGTTACTCTGTGAAGCACTTTGGGCTACATGTTTTTATGTATGAAAGGTGCTATATAAATAAAGTTGAGTTGTGTAGTAGTGGTAGTAGGGATGGTAGCAGCAGCAGCAGTAGAAGTAGTTGCATTGTTTTATTTTAGTGTACACCGTCTTAACCCTTTCCTCTGGTGTGTGTGTGTGTGTGTGTGTGTGTGTGTGTGTGTGTGTAGGTGTGTGTATGTGTGTGTGTGTGTGTTTTAGAATGGATTTTGCAACAGTATTCACAAGGAGAGACTCAACACCATCCAACAAATTACTGCCTCTTCACAGAATGGTCCTGGAAGTTGTACCAGAAGAATGGTGCACCCAATGGAGATCCTCTGAGTCAGGGGAGGTCACTCGGGATGCAATTAAGAAAAATCGGACTCTCATCGTCTCCGATGGAAAAATTGTGAAAAAAATTACATTGTACGAAACAATAACCACAAAGGTGGAGGTGAATGTGGGTTACATCACGAGGGGATACACCCTATACACCAATTTTTTTTAAGGCAGCCAGCTTTAATGTTTCAAAGAGCCTTAAAGAAGAGGCCACAAATATATTGCTGCCATAGAGCACTGAAACAGAGGTATCCCTGGTTAGGTCTTGCCAGGGATACCTCACAGTGACTGGCAAGCTGACCGAGGTTAGTAAATTAATCTGTTGACACATTGTTCATACTCCTCTTAAATAATACATTTTTACTAAAACCATCCGATTTCTACATTTCAGCTCTCCAAAATCAAGAGGGCGATGGTCAATCAGCAGCCGGTCCCTTTAAAAGTGGTGACCCTGGAACATGTAATTTCTACAGAGTAACAGGAGTCAGGTGAGCTGTGTCTTTGTCTGACTGTCACCCAAGACTTACTGACAGAATAACCGACTGACAAACGGATACATGTTGTGGTTTTTCCTAATGCAAAATAAGACTTTGACCCTATATTAAAATATTTTTTAGATTGGAACAACCCTTGGATCTGCAAGACTTTATTCATCTTAGAACAGAGCCAAGGTGACTGTGCCTCATGAAGTGACACTTACAAACCTGAATCACTTCTTACATTCTCAAAGTTTGACACAAGTTCATCTATAATTTCTGAACAAACTTGTGAGTGAACATGCCGCCTGGTTTGTAGCCATCCTTTGGACTGGTTAACTCCTCAGATACACAAAGTGTTTGTATCATTAGAGAATTCACATTTATACTCTTGCTTTATTACTTTGGGATCAGCCTCAGAGAAAACACTGCTGTTGGTGCACATGGCTCAATAAATCCCTCTACGAATACTTGAGTGAATTACTGAAGCTTTACTTGACTAACTTACTGACATCCTCTCTGACTGGATGACATCTTATTATGAAATCTGACTGAAAACTTTAGATCTTAAACTAACAGTTTTGTCCTATGTTTACAAGAATGCAGCACACGTCACAGTTAATCTGTGGCGTGATGCCGCCCTTTTTGAGGTGATGGTTGGTGCAGAGGTATGCCTGACACACCTCAAAGGGAGTTACTCGGCATACGGCTACCGGTTGCATTCCTCACTCTATACCACAGTCAAGGTGATTATTAATAATATATTTTTTTAATATGTAACTACTAAAAAAGGCTCTCTGTTTAAAAAAACAAGAACAATATATCCCAGCAAACTGAGCCAAAACAAATTTTTACTTTTTAATTTCAGTTTCTATTGATGCTTTTGGTGTTTATCCTGAAAGACAGAGAGACAGAAAAAGACATAGAGAGTGATTGAAAGATACAGACAGACTGACAGTCAGAGAGACAGAGAGGGAGAATTAGAGACAACGTTAGGTCGATAGAAAGGCAAAGGACGAAGCTGAGTGTTTCATAGCGTGGGCTTAAGAGAGCAAAGAGGAGTAGTGACAGCAGCATCAGTAGTACCAGTAGTCTGAGTGGTTATTTTTTCTGTCCTGCAGCAAACATCAAACCAGGAAATTGTTCAGGTCCTGGGGGCTTACGAAGACAGAGCAAGGCCGATGACCTATGTTCTACTGGTCTTGGGTGGGGATACATTCGATATTCCTGGGGAGCTATGGATCCCACTGGAACCCAGATTGCAGGAGCCACCGCTCTTGCTGAACATACAATACACAGGGGAAAAGATCACAGAGGTGGAGGAGGTGAAGGAAGGAGCAAAGGAGGCTATGGGGGAGGAATAACAGAAAAAGGGGAGACCTACAAATCATATTTTATATATATGTATTCTAGTTTATAATTAATAATTCAAGTTTAAAATTCACAATAATCATTTTAGTTTTTCAATTAATTTATGGTCAGTGTTTCATCAAATTATATTTTCTTTTTATTAGGTTTTAATTCAAGTTTAAAATTCAGAATTATCAATTTAGTTTTTCAATGAATTTATATTCTATGTTTAATCAAATTATATTTTCTTATTATTATTAGTTTTTAATTCAAGTTATAAATCAAAATGTTCAATAAAGTTTATGTTTTGAAATGTATTGTGTTGTGTTTTATGGTGTTGAAGAATAATTCTATTTTGAAAAACTTCACTTTAAATATTGATTCTCACACGTAATTGTTTTATCACAAGGAGACAGCCTGAAGCAGATCAGTCAAATCAAGATAGCCTTCTTTGATTCTCTTGTTCCAGCAGCTTACAACATAGGACAGGGGAATACAATGATGTACTTACAAAGTTCAAATAGAATAATATTTGAGGTAAAATAATACACAGCAAGTATGTGCACTATGTATTCTTCTTTCTTAGGTAAATCTAAGTTAAATGGACTGTGTTTATAGTCTTTTGTTAACTCCACTCTCTTTTACATTACATGTCACATTCACATACTGATGATAGAGGCTGCTATGTTAAGTGCCATCAGTGTTAACTAATCCCATTGACACACCGGCATGTGGACAGCTGGACCCATGATCGAATCCCGACCTTCCAACTGAGAGGCGGCCTACTCTACCACAGCGGCCTTGGGGACTTCACAGAGAAAACTGCACCAGATTAAAAACACACACAGAGGCCACGGTTACATGATGTTTTTTAATTCAGAACTAATTATTCAGAATTAAATAATTCGGAATTAAAGTATTCTCCTTTGTGTTTACATGGAAATAGTAATTCTGAATTGAGGTTTACATGGAAAACATGTTTAATCGTCTTTATTAAATTCCGCTTAAGGTTTGGGGGTTGTGAAGGGTTCTGATTGGACAGGGGCGGGCGTGACGTATTTACGTTCACCGGAAGAAAACAGGCTCCAGTTCCCGCTTCTTTTATTTTCGGTTACAGCATGGAAGACCACACAATAAGTAGGCTACAACTTTCACTTTGATTGTTATTATAGTTTTGAATAAGCAGCTGGACACATACATACTGCTTCACTTTCGTCAGCTGAGGAGGAGAAGAGAGATAGAGGACCAGAGAAGGGAGGTGGAAGACCGTACTTTGGCGAATCAAAGCTGGTTAGTGCAACAGTTGCTCTACCTCAGCCTGGAATATGTGCCCGACAGCGCGGAATATGTGCGTCATCACGACAGGACAAAGGAACACGCATGCGCAGAACGACCGGAATTAATTTAAAGCGGAATGAACGTATACATGATCAAGTAATTATTCAATTCAGATTTAAAATCAGAATAAACCAGCAGAATGGTCATTTTCATTGGGAATTAGGTTTTTACATGTTCATTTTTAATCTTTTTAAAGAGGATTTAATTTCAATTCTGAATTAAAAGTCTCATGTAAATGTAGCCAGTATGACAGCACAGTGTGATTCAAATACGAAATGGTAACAATTAGATGTGGGTAGGAATTATAATGGCCAGAAAATACCTTTTTTAGACTTGTATTATAATGTTGAAATGCTGATTCAGCAGGTCACCAGCTGTCAGAGCAAGTCGCTCTGCTCAGCCATCTGCTGTAATTTTAAATACTTCTGGAGGACAGCAAAAGTTACACTTTTTTTTATCTCGCTGGCCTGACTACATTTCTGACTGAACAGACATGAAAAACATGTCGCTGTGTTCATCAGAGTCTATGGATGCTCACAGTCTGATCCTTTTTCTGATAGCTATTACAGTTATCGCACAGCGTCTTCAGTTTCAGACGGCCTTATCCTCATGAATCCCATTCTAAATCAACTGTTAAACAGCTGGTCCCATCACCATGGCAACAGTTAATGACATTTGGAGATACAGGTGATTAAGATGACCTCATCAGTGAGTGACAAACACAAGCACGCACACGAACATTTCCATAGTTTGTCAAGCAGTTTTATAGGTGCTACTACTTCTACTTTTTCCACTACTTCAACTACTTACAATTTTTAGGACCCTTCTACTTATTCTGCTCTTTATAACTTTTTATTTTTTCTTTACTTCTCATTTCCACATGTTCAGCTGTGTTTCAGTTTTCAGCCTTCAGCTTCAGCATTTCAACGCATTTGTTTTCAGGAAATGCAACCATTCTAGTTTCATGTGCAAACTAATAACGTGCAATAATAACCTCTGCGCAATACCTATAATTTCTGTCAGTATTTGTGCATTATTCTATAACTGTGTCATTTAAATACAATATATTTCTCAGTAGATTGTACACACTTTATATTTTATGCTTATATTTAAATCTTTTATACGACACTTATGCTTCTATTTTGTATTCTTCCTATATTTTTTTAACACTTTCTTTGAAAAGGAGTAGCTGTAAACTAAAAAGCATTTCCCCTCGGGGATCAATAAAGTATTTCCGATTCTGACTTATAAAATAAATAATTTGATTGTCAGGCTTCATCTGTCGTGTATGTAGTACTTTTCGAGTGAAGTAGACTTAATAAACTTAATCAAAGCCAGAAAACAATCACAGTGATCTTGGTTTTGGATATCAATGTTTATTTAATTTGACAAACTCCATACAAGGACTTCAATTACAGCGTGTTATGTCAAATCACCCAAGGAAAATATTGCCTAGGTTTTTCCGTTCAGTAGTCTACGTTGTATGACGTTTCGACGTACAAAATAATAAAAGCATTTATTCTGACGGGTGGGCCATGATACAAAACCTCATAGATAATTAAAACACCAAAACATTGAATTAAACAATGCAATTTTTGTTGTTAGTTTTAACTTACTTGGATGAAATCAAGTGCAATGCTGTTGCTCCACCTTCGCTGAATGCATGCACACTCCCGTGGCCAGGGTAAACACTTCTTGTCAGGGATTAGAACATTGGCATGACACCGGTAAGCAAACTCTGACCTATGCGTAAGCTCATTTCAGAGGCAGGGGGAATTGGCGACGCAGTTGATGAGAGGGAGAACTGAAGTCAGATTATATTTTAATGCCCATTACTCATTTCACTTCATTGAATAACAACATACAAACAGACCCACGTCACCATAATCACTAACATCTGCATATTCTATTTGTATGTGTGTCTGTGGTGGCCGTTTCCAATAAGCTTTCATTGAAAGACAAAAGCGTGTCTTAAAGTTCATAAAATATTGAATCAGCTTTGTCTGACCGTCACATTTCTCCAAAGTGTAGAGGAAACACATGTGCCGTATCCTAACGTGTTCATCTGGAGGTAAAAACCAAAGTAACATCAGAAGACGTAAATCAGTCGCAAAGCAAATTTTTTTTAACGTTTCTGACGCTGTGCAGTCAGTGGCCCTCATTTATAAAACGTGCGTACAACCGAAAACAGGGTGTACAACCTTGTCCGAGCAAAGGTCCACATTTATCAATCTGAACGCGGTTGGAGGTTACGCTAAAATCCCACACCTGGTCTCAGTCCGTGTACGCAAGTTTTCATGACAGTGTGGAACGCGATGCAGCAAAGTAAATTTGTCTGTGATGGAGAATTAGAACATATAGTACAGTGCATTTATAGACAGTCATACAGAGGATCACAGATTAATATTTAGATTGTTAAATTAGATTGCAACATAAATGCAACATACACATTAATCCAGAAGCAGGCCTAATATATATTCTAAAACATATTTGCAAAAGGCTATCAGGAAACAATAAACTGCACAATGCCATACTAAGAGGACAACGTTTGAATGAAATGTAAATGAAAAACCTCTTTGAAGACAGGCCCATCGATTTTTTAGGACACCTATGCACCGCTCCACAGCATTTCGGGTCTTTGAATGTGCTGCATTGAAGCGCTGCTCACCGACACTTGCTGGATGTAGGTATGGGGTCATGAGCCGCTTTTTGAGGGGATAACCCGAGTCTCCCAGCAACATCCCGGTGTATCTCCCTGCCTCAAAGTCTCTCCAAAGGTTGGACTGCTTCAGGATGAAGCTATCATGTTTTGCCCCTGGCCAATTGATTACGCAATTAATAATTACAAGGTCGGCGTCACACACTATCTGCGCGTTGATGGAATGGTAACCTTTTCTGTTGACGAAGTCATTCTCGTTGTTCGTCGGTCTCTTAATTCTGATGTGAGTGCCATCAACACAGCCCAGTATGTCGGGGAGGCCAGCTATCTGGTGGAACATCTGTCTGTTTATGTTCTGTTTCTCAGGCCGGGATGGAAACATTACATAATGATTCAAGCGTCGACACAAGGATACTGCCACAGCTCGTATTGCTCTACATGCAGTGGATTTGTGAACTTGTATTGAGTCACCAACCAAGTTCTGAAACGACCCCGTGGCAAAATACCTCAAGGCAAGACACACTGCAGCGAAGGACTAAGGGCTCCGTTTCTATTTGTGTCATGCTGCAAGTCCTCTGCCAACAGGTCGGTGATTCTTAGCAACTCTGTTCGTGGAAAACGAAAACGGGAGTGTAAATCTTGGTCATCATATGTGTCTAAGAGATGTAATCGCTCGCGGATGACGCATTGCCGACGTAACCTAGCTGGGGGAACCCCCTGTATCTCCTCATCCTACAAATCGTCCCACCTTTAAAAACGACGCGCCATGACAACCGGTACTCTACGGAGGACTTTACACCTACTAGGAGTTAAGTGTAAGAATTAGGATGTAACTTAGGCTGACGTTGGAACTATCTCAACTGGTGCAACGCCCAACACGTTAGTAGAGTGTAAACCTCATCCTAAATGAGAAATTACGTTCAAACTAAGCTAGGTTTGAACTTACGCACAGCTGGTGCAACAGGGGGCAGGAGTATATAATAAGTTTCCCACACCTTCTCCAGATCAGGGACAATCAGGCACACACACCTGTCCCTGCACCGTGATGATTATCTCACCAACAGTGTCCAAACTGAGTGGCCCTCACAGTTGATGACGTTTGAGCACACGTTCACTGCTCTGTTAAAGAACAGCTTTACATACAGGCATGTGATGTTCTTCTGTGATCTTTCATTACACTGCTATATCTTGATATGCATACTCCAATGTTTTCAGTCACAGATATTTTTTTAAATGCAAAGGAAAGACTTTTCTGTTTCTGATGGGGCTGTTCTTGTGTAAACAAGTCCTCACTTATGATAAAGTTTTCAACATTATATCATCAACATGTCAATATTAAAACTGTATTTTTGTTAGTTGAAATGGTTTGATGGTGACTAATGCACTGCTCAATTATGCAGTTATCTAAGCTGCTTTATTAACAAGATATGACTTCACAGTTGCCAATAAAATGCATGTGAACGCGTGATGAATCTTGAGCACTTACCTTGAGTGATGAGCTTGCACTTCTAGTGGTCTGCATAAAACACAGGCACCAACAAAGGGCTAAGGCTCTAACGCTTTTGCAGTTGACAGATTGTTTGATGTTAGATATGATAATCATTTTTTCCATGCCTCCATACACCCTTGATTATTTATAAAAAGCTGTGAGAGCCATCAGCATGTGAGATATTCTGAAGTATCAGACCTTTGTGCTGTTTCATTGTAAAAGAAGGAAATGCTGTTTTAATTCTAGCAAAGGAGGAATCAAATTTAAGGTCTGACATGCATGCATCCGTCATCACAGCTGAGTCGATCATGCAAATTCTGCACTGAATGAGAGGCCATCAGGAATAATCTGCATGACGACATTCAAAAAGAGACACAAGGCTCTGCTCCTGAATGGAGATGCATTGTGTGTGCGTGGTTCATTGATTCACTGATTCTGTAAAGGCAGAAATGCTTGCTTCAGATTAGAATTAAAGCACATCTTCTGAGAACTTCATTGATTGAATTGAGTGAACAGTTTTCCTCCAGAGCCCTGCAGAGCCCCAGTCTCTTTAAGGAAAGTGATGCAGGGTTTTGGTCCAGGTTTAGGATTCAACCCAGAAGACAAAGCCTAAGAGATTAAAAACAAAGAGCAGTACGCAAATACAATTGACAGTATTCAACAGAGCTTCAGAGTGAGTGTAAAACCTCTGATGGCTTCTGTGGCACCTAAGGGTGAACCTTACTGAGGAGGATTTATAGTGCAGGATAAATGTGGCTAAATAGGATGAAAAGACATCCACAAAACAGTTCAATCATCCAAGGCATGTGCTGGGCCGAATTACACTTTATTGGCTTTTTCTATGGCAGCTAGAGGAGAGAAATTAAGCTAAAGATGATAGCGATATGCAGTTATGAGGAAGTGCTTGCTTATTGAAACATAACAGCTTCAGACACTTTGACAGGTGAGGCAGTCAGATCTGGTTCTAATGAGAACCCAAGATGATGGACGTTTAATCGACTGCACAGCACAGATCAGGGGTCTCATTTATAAAAGAGTGCGTAGAATCCCTACTAAAAGAGTACGTACTACGAAAACCCGGAAATGGCGTGCCCCAAAAATTATTCTGATTTACAAAACCGTACGCACGCAAACTTTACCCATTGTTAATGTGCTGTTTTTATCAGCTTGGCCTGCGCTTTGACTGACTGAGAGGTTATGTAAGATAACAAGAGAACCGGTCATGGCTTTACTCCACACTTTTCTCATTAACACAGTAAATACATGCAGGTAATGAAGATGTTATGAGTGTGTGAGGCAGCCGTCGCGATGTCTCTGCACTCTGTGTGCGTCGTACAGCAGTATTTATTAAAAGATTAATGACACAGTGACTCTGCACAACGTTAGAAATATTGAAAATGACTGTCACTTTGCTCCACGGCTGTTTTGCGTCTTCTGATATTACTTTGGTTTTATCTCCAGACGAACACGTTAGGATATGGCCCGTGTGTTTGTCTCTCACCAACTGCGTCACCAATTTCCCCCTGCCTCTAAAATGTTTGTGTGCCTTGGCCTGGGAGTTTGCTTGCCGGTAGTCACATTTTCCCATCAAGTTTGTTTTTATAAATCACAAACTTGGCGTGAAAACTAGTGTACAGCAGTTTAAGGTTCAGTTTTGTGCGTAAGCAACGTTTATAAATGAGACCCCAGGACATTATTATTCAAAGAATCTCACGTACTACGCATTCATGTGAGCGTGTTGCATCTTTTCCGTTTCCGTTCACTCTTCCAATCTGTTGCACGTGGCTGCAGTTAGCTCTCACTCTCACTCTAAATCTGTAGATATAAATCTCCCGTAATCCACATTTACTTATCTTCCACTAACGTAAACCAGTCCTCACTAGCTTCTGGTAGCTCTCACACCCACGTGCAGGATTTGCAGGAGAAGACACAGGAGGAGGTGTGGTGGATCAAGTGGATGGTTCGCAGTCAGTGGCAAGCTCTCATCAGATGGCCTCTTCTACTCCTGAACCAGTGTTGTAGTACTCAAGTCCAGGACTCGGACTCAAGTCCGACTTGAGTCACCTTTTGCAGGCCTTGTGACTCGGACTTGGACTCGAGCACTGATGACTCGTGACTTGACTTGGACTCGAGCGCCGATGACACGGACTTGGGGTCGGACTTTTGCATTGACTGCAAGAGGACCCGGATGATAGAGAGGAGGACTCGGGCTTATATATTGATACAGACTGTTTTAATGTTCATGTTACATTTTGTATGTTTCATAAAATGTATTCCGTTCAGAGCGAGGGCTGGCACGAGCGTTCACCTGCATGCGCGTTCACGTGACGTCTGCCAGGATTAAAATACGCTACCAGCTGAGCATTTTTCTTTCAAAGATTTCACATTAAATGCAGCGAGAGCAGAGCAACATGTTGGATATTTAAGAGACCCATCAAGGAAAGAGACCAGCTAAAACTTTAACAGACATCTGTACAGGATGAACCGAAAAGTGAGAGAGATGCTAAAGTTTCTTGAGACCGTTCATCACTTTACTGTGTTAGTATAACGGTACTATAAGCGACTAAAGTAACTAAACCAAAATTATTAAGTTGTTTGATTAGTTAGAATTCTGATTAATAGTATTAGGGCTGAGTTTATTGGACACCGGCAGTGATCCCAGTGCAGCAGAACCTCTGAGCATGTCCCCTCATGAACAGAAGCGTGGCGTGCATTTACACATGTCACACAGCGCTGTGGCTTCATTCATAAACTAATCTCCAGACACACCGGCCAGATTTCATTAGAATCTCACTGCAGTGGCAGTTAGACCTCGTCAATTTACTAAAATCAAAACTGAAAATCAAACCGGCCACAGCGCTGGGGGAGAGCGGATTGTACAGGATCAGACACATTTTAAATGTCCAGGAAAAACTGCAGATTCTCTGATGTCATATTAAACAAGATAGTTTCTCACCAAACAGTCTGCAGCGTCCTCGATCTCTAACGTCTTCTGGTAAAAAATAAAAATAACATTCACATCTCCCTGTGTCCGCCCCTCCGATCTTACCTGCCCATCCAGGTGAAAACCATCAAACTATCAAAATGCTTACTAAAATAAAATAATAATGCACATGACATTGCCCTTAATATAAACAACAACAATTAAATGACATAAAGTAAAATGATTATGAATATATTAGAATAATTAATATTTATGGCATAAAATGATGGAAATAGCTCCAACACTAATGTTAATGAAAGAAATGTGTTTCCTACACATCCAAAAAGTCCCACATAGCCAGTCTAACAGTCAATAGTTTGGATTCAAACAGCTGCCCTCCTTGTAATATATAATATTACTGGTGAGGACTCCACTTGGACTCGGACTCAAGTCCTGAGGACTCGACTCGGACTCAGATTTTTCTCTGGTGACTCGGACTCGGAAACAGAGGACTGAGGACTCGACTCCAACACTGTCCTGAACTATCCAATTCATCCAAATGTGTCACCATCATAGACTGTAAATAAAATGGACAGTGTTGCTCCGCGTCTTCCCGTTGGAAGAGGTTCTGAAGCCAAAAAATCCCTCTCCTGGGCGCCGCCGTTGTGCAGCCAGAGCCTGTGAAGCCACTGTAATAAGCTCCACCCTACAGCGTAACGTCACAAGACGCTGTGTGTCCTTTGAAGTTTCACTCTACAGCGGCTGTGAATCAAAGGAAACCCGGAAGTAAAACCCCGTTCTCAGGAAAAAGAGGCCTTGGACACAAAACAGTCAAATACTAACTACATATCACCACAGCATATGAATGTGAGAAACATTCGTACGACGTGTATTTATTTTTTAAAGTTTGACTGTTCCCCCATTCAAATGAATGGGGGAGACAGATTTATTTAACTATACTGCAGCCAGCCACCAGGGGGCAGTCACACTGCTGAAAGCCTCACCACCAGCCAACGGAACTTCTCCCTTGGTCACCATTGGTGGGTCAGGGTGGCTGGCCCTCAATATGGCCTGTTTCTTAACTATGTGCCGATCCTTGGCCTTCTCTAAGTGCAGCTGGACCATGAAGCCTGTGAACAGTTGAAAGATGGTTATCCAGTCTCTGGAAGCCTGTGAACAGTTGAAAGATGGTTATCCAGTCTCTGGATGTCTTTGGACTGACAGCACATAACTGGACAATCCAAATTAGGTCTGAAGTGTCTGTGAGCCATAGTGCGAAGCGGTTAGGGTTAGGGTTGGGGACTGGGTTTGGGTGGGTTCATTGTTTTGAATCTGCGCAGGCCTGCTGATCCAGTCTCTGATGGGTTTGGTTTCTGATGAAGGATCATCACCAGAAGTCATGGGAAGAGGGCTGATATCTTTTTGTTCAATAATAAGTGCTATCACTTGCATAAGTGCTGTCATATCAAGTGCTACGTGCTGTGGTAGATGTTCCTTGGTTGTGTACTGGGTCATGCAGTCTTTACCGAGATAAAAACCACAATAAAATTAAATATCTATTCATAAAAGCTGGAAGCACAAATTGACAGTAAGGTCCAGAGGTACGTCAGGAATCGAGCCCTTCTGTTGAGTATTTGGAGGAAGGGTTTGAGGTTAAGTAATTCAGAGTGCTGCTTATGGGGGAGGGGTAGGGGGTAGGTTTAGGGGTTGAGGTAAGAGGTTAGGGGTTAGGGTTAGGGTTGGGATTAGGGGTAGGGTCAGGGTTAGAGGGGTTAGGGTTGTCTTGAAAACAAAGCCATGATGATCAATTTGTTGGATACTTGTTGCAACACTACCCCTGAAAATGCAGCATTGGGTTTCACAGTTCAAACCGTTAGTTCACACTCTCTTAACATTTTAGGGGCTGCACCAGTTGAGGTGGTTCTAACATAAATCAGATATTGGTTTACCAATCAATCAATCAATCAATCAATCAATCAATCAATCAATCAATCTTTCTTTATATAGCACCAAATCACAACAAATGTTATCTGAAGACTCTTTACAAACAGAGCAGGTCTAGTCTGTACTCTATGTTATATTATTAACAAAGACCCAACATCAAGACAGGATAAGATCCAGTCCCCTCTTACAGACAGGACTCAGTCTGATCTCATCTTAATCCACCATGAGCAGAGCACTTTTGTAGCATTTAGTAAGTCTTTGAAGCTGCTAGTCGGACTATAAACTATGACAATGAAGGGAAACGTCTTGACTGGACGTCCTTTAAAGTAAACTGATGGCCTAAAAGCGTAACCACTGCTCCTGAAAGATTTAACATTGCCAGACAGTAGCCGACGTCCTAACCCTGACTGCTTGATTTTTGCGCTCACTGATGTTGACTTGCTTCCGGTGGTTTGAGAGCTGACATAATACTCAACTGATGGTGTCTAGTAAAGAGATCATTTGGACATTTTGCAGAAATTTTGTAACAGATCAGTCGGGCCAATCTCTCATTTAGATGGACACTAGATGTGTCAACCTGTGGATGCTTCTGGTATTCCTAATTCAGCCTTTTTCAATGTTTATTATTCTATTAAAAATTGTGTTCAGGTTGCTACTAAGGTTATAGTCTTTGTTCTGTGAGTCCTGTTAGAGTTTACGTTTCATTGTAACGTGCAATGACAGATATTTTTACATCTCTTCTGCTTCTTGCTGCCTTGAAACAATTTGTAATAATTTGTGGGAGACATTGTAGACCCAAATTATTGGAAAAATAACCAGTTTGTCATTGCAACATTGTCCTAGGGCAACTACTGTGTTTTCATCCAAGGGTCCTCCTATTCAGCTCTTTCTCTTTACTGTAACACCACATGGTGATGAATATTATAAGTACAGGATTGTGTCAAATGTCTCCACTGAACACCTGCCTTTGTGTTACGTTAGTATGATTTAAGCATTTAAGCATATTTCTGGCATCAAGCTTTGAAGACAGTAACGTCCTAAAAGCCGACTATTTCACTAAAATCACTTTGACTTCTGTGTTGAGTTCGACCGAGACACCAGGATCCTCTTTTATTATTATAAACATGTGATGAAACAGAACCTACGTGTACAAATACTGCCTGCTCCATCACCTGCAAAAATCAAACATATATATCGTGTAACTTATCTTAACTTGCTGTAACTTGAAGCTAGCTTAAACAACTATTTTCCTCTGATGACACTGTGACATTGTTGGATATAAAAATGAATGCTAAATACATATGATTAATGGGGCGGGAAGGGGTAAATAAAGATACAAAGTAAATAGCAGAGAAGAAGAAATCCAGGTGGAGCAACAAGTTCACTCTGGAGTGTTAAGGTCCTCACGGTCATGTTTTAACTGTTACAGGAAGATTCAGTGCAATTATAACAAGTCAGTAAATAGACTCTGTTACAAATGCTAAGCTAAGTGGATAAGAGCCACGCATGCCAGAGGAAATTTAATCCAAACAGTGAATAAAAGGCAGCCACACTCTGGACTTGAACACCATAAGGTAAAAAAAAAACCCCACAGAAGTGTAAAGCTCCTCCTGTAGTAATTGTAATAATAGAGTCACTGCTGGCAGCTTTCACTGAGCTGCCTTCGCGCGTGTGTTCTCTGGGTTTCTGCCCCTCAGCTGACTGTACACTGGTACTGCAGCTGTGTGCACCTTGCACAAACACAACCTCAGTGGATACTTCTTTGTCCCCTGTAAAGGGACACAGCTCAGAGAATGTTTGATCTGTGCTGCCCTCTAGTGGAGGATGCAACAATCACAAGAGCGGCTGCAAAAAAACAGAAATGCTGCACAGAGAAGTTTTCCCTCTCTCTCACACACACACACACACACATTCATGTACTCCATATTTAAAAAATGTACAAAAGTTGGGACACTAAAAACAATATTAAATCCTTATTTAGTAATCAATACACAAAAAATAATACTGTAGAAATGCATGACTCGAAATATTTAAGCATGATTGGGTGTTTGGATTCCCTCCGGCCTCATGGTTGGAAACTAAAAAGAGGCCACACACAGATTTAGCTGCCAAACAGTATATATATATATATATATATATATATATATATATATTGAAATTAACCAAAATGCAAGAGCGTCGACATGATATGTAAACATGAGAGCAGTTAGTCATGTTTGAAATGTGTGGATTGGTGAAAATGTGATGTGATGCATCTGATTGGTGCAACAAACCAAAGGAAAAGGCTGAAGGAGAGAGACTACAAAACATGTCGGTCTCGGTCTCAGAGACGTCACCTATTGGTTTCACAAGCCTATCTGTTAATGACGGACGCCATGTTGGAACTATAAGAGCTGGGCATACATCTGTTAATCTGTATATTGTAGCCAGAGTTATAAATATAAATTGGGAAATCTTGCAAAATGTCGTGCAGTCAAATTTGACTTTAGAGTAAAAAAAAAAACCTGTTTAGCTCTTAACCTTCAGGGCAAGATTGACCTGGTCATCTTTTAGGGTGCAACTGAAAGCAGATTAACTATTAAGTTAAAACATGACATGCCAATTTCGGTTCTGATTCCTCCCTTATGACAAAGGTCAGAAGATGATCGGGGCCACTCTGACTATAAAGCATAAATACTAAACATGTTCAGTAGTTGTGTGGGGGAAACCTTGAGGATGGCTGACTAGACATTGTGTGGACTGTCACGTAAAACAAAGCAATAGCCAATCAGGAAGGAAGCTGACGAAAGACGGAAGCACAACAAAAGCAGCCACAGTAGCAATAGTAAACACAAAGTTATTGTTGACAAGTTTTGAAAAAATTGGCATAACATACCACAATAAAACGAGGAGTTGGCCAGAAGTTGCTACTGCAACACATGTACCAGATAGCTAGGCAGCCAGCAACAGTTAGCTCCCATCGTCTGCCATGTTTGTTTACTTTAGAGTCATGTTTGACCATGAGATATTTTGCACTAGTTAAATCTCTCATCATTTGTCCCCATAAATGAGCACTCTCACATTTTCAGAATCAGTATTGGCCAGGTTTTAGTTGATTAAAGTTACTAACCACAGCCCTTCCTGGAGTCCCTGAGCTCCCTTGTCTCGTAGGTTCCTCTGGATCTCTACCATAGACGGCCTGCTGCTGATGACATGCACGGTCTCAGCAGATGTCAGTCTAACATGAGTCTGGTTCTGCTCGAGGTTTCTGCCTGTTAAAGGAAGTTTGTCCTTGCCACTGTAACTTGCTAAATACTGCAAAGTGCTCTGCTCATGGTGGATTAAGATGAGATCAGACTGAGTCCTGTCTGTAAGATGGGACTGTATCTTATCCTGTCTTCATGTTGGGTCTTTGTTAATAATATAACATAGAGTACGGTCTAGACCTGCTCTGTTTGGAAAGAGTATTTAAGGTAATGTTAGTAGTGTTTTGGTGCTATATAAATAAAGATTGATAGATTGAGGTAAGGAATTTGTCTGGTCATGCACCGTCTCATACTGTTTAAAGAAGATGTTTAAAACATTGGCATTTGACATTGTTAAAAAAGTATGGTTGGAATAAATCTGCTACACTTTGACATTCATAAGGACCCTTCCTCCCCCAGCTCCCCTTTCTTGACGTCACTTTGAACCCCAGCAGAAGCCTTAGTAGTCGGTCCTTTAATAAATACTGTTTGTTTGAAGAGCGTTACATAACTTGGAACAAGCAACATGAAATGAAGCAAAATGCTTTCAGCATGCTTTCTGCTGTTTCACACAATCACAAGCTTTTAGTGCAAATGCTGGCTTTAGTGCCAAGATCAATTATTTACTCGTCACATTCTTTTCTGGCCTCCGCAGTGCAGACATGCTTCCTGATAGGCCAACGCGTGAGTCATGTGACTGAGTGGGAGGGAGTGGGAGTGACATGTTTCCACCTCCAGCATCTACCTTTACTGTGATCCAGAAGCAGCTGTGCATGGCATCAGGGTGAGACACACACTGCTTCATCTGGCCCTCACCGAGCTCCACCATGAGCAGTGTAGTCATCGGCCGGACGTCAGCGACCACTCGGGTGAGTAGCTTTAATGGACTAATCTGAAAGAGGACTGAGCTGCATGGATATGCTGCCAATGTCTGGAGTTGGGACATGTTTGGAGTGAATATCACAAGATTGTTCAACATCTGCTCTTCTAACTAACTCTTCTAGTTCTTCTCCTTCCTGAAGCAGAGCTATTTCTGTTCAGACTCAGTGAGGTAACAAGATGATATAATCCATCTTTGTCATCATCAGGATGATGAAAATAGGGTTTTCAATTATTGAGTGGTTGGGGATTTTCTGGGCGGTGTGCTCCGGCAGAGTAGAAAAAGGAGAGAGAGTGTGCACTTGCATGCGTGAGGACAACACAGAGGTTTGTTTAATGTTGTTACACAACTGTACTTATAACTTGTGTATTTATGAGCTTTAAGAGCTTCTTGTGTGGCACGTCTTTGCAGGAAGGACCACCTCTTTGATGCTTATAATCGTTTTTTTAAAAAAGACGCAAAGGGTGATTGAACTGATAATTTAGAAACTGGCAAAATGTAGATGCTGCTCATATCTATAACTCCACCAATGCACATGATACACCTGGACCACACTGCTCAGCTGTGCATCCCAGCAGCAAGTCTAATTTGCAGCTACAGCAAAGTATCATTATGTTTTAAGATATGTCAGGTGTTATTCTCAGCAAAAATTGAATTATACAACACCTTTATTACAGTTTATATGTCTACATCTGTCCCGTCTCTTCTTGACTTCATGTCAGTTCCCTATCTGGTGGTACACCTATAGGACTGGGGCATACCTAAAACCTTAAATATTGTTCTCTGCATGACCATAGTGTACCTGAACTCACACTTAAAGACAAAAAACATAAGGTTTTAAATCCTCACTCCTGACACACCTACTTGTCTGAAGGACTGGGACTGATTGCACCAACTATGAGGTTACAACCACTGTCAGGTGAATGTTGATTACTTCTTCAGTGGCACCTGTCAGCAGGTGGGGTTTCTAAGGCAGCAAGTGAATCTGCTTTATTTTGGATATTGATGTTGGAGGCATAAAAAATGGGTATAAGGATGAGAGTGACTTTGACAAGGGCCAAACTGTGATGGAGAGACGACCGGGTCAGAGCAGCTCTTGTGGGGTGTACTTTGAAAGCAGAGGCTGGTCTGTTTGGTCTGATCCAACAGAAGAGCTGAAATAGTGAATGCTGGTTCTGAAAGAAAGAGCATCCCAGTTTGTTGTGCAGACTGGTTATTGCATCCATGCTGACCCCTGGCCACCACTGAAAGTGCCTACATTTGACACGTGAGCATCAGACCTGGACCAGAGAGCAATGGAGGAGCACAAACACGACAAGTTACATGTGTTGACTTGGCCTCCAGATCCTTCAGATCTTAATTTAGGATTGTGTTGGACTGCAAAGTCCAATCCATGGAGGCCCCACTTCACCTCACAGCATCCAGGACTTAAAGGATCTGCTACTAATGTCTTGGTGCCAGATACCTCAGATACCTTCAGAGGTCTGGTAGAGTCCTAAGAGAGGTGGGGCCTGCACAGTGTTAGACAGGCGGTCGTAATGTTGTGACTGTCCGGGGTGAATTGATGCAGCAGTTATGCAAATCACTTCAGTGCAAGGATACACCACTATTCCCACCTTAGACGCTATCAATTCATTTAAACTGCTTTATAATCCTTCTGGAGCCACTGCTTTCAAGCAGCAAAGATCAGTCTTTATAGCTTTTTGTATTCTCAGATGTCGGGACGAATGTCTCCTGGATGACGTAGCTTCATTGTTTTCCTCCCTCCCCCTGCCTTGTGGTTACTCTGCTAAAGTTTGAAGATGTGTGGTTGTGCTGTGGGATACTCAAAGCAGAAGAGGTTTTGAGTCCGTCCATTTAAATTTTGCTTGGTCAGCAATTGAGTTGCTGTACCTCAGATTCAAACCTCTGCAAGAAAAAGGAGAAAGCCTTCATGCTGACTCAATGCCATAATGAGTTTATGAAATCACTGTGTTTCAACCTGCTGGATTGTTATGTAATGTATTGATTTTACAAACTTCACTTATCTCCTTTTTCTTGCGGATGCTTGTGATCGCCCTCGACTGTGCGATCTACACATGACTACCTCTCTATTATGAAAAGAAACCTCTGATCATCACTGGATGTAGTGCAAAGACTATATTTATAATGGATGTAGCAACTGTGACGTAACCCACTGGTTGTGCACATGAATCCTTGAGTTTGGCATGTTGGTTTCCTATGGAGCCGGAAGTGACTATATTTGGCGGAGAGGGTGGAGCACAGAGTAGCGAGGGATGGGAAAACAGAACGTTTTTGGGCCACAAGAATTTGAGCAACTGCAAAAGTGTTAAAAACTGCAGTTACTCGAGTGTCCACTAGAGGCTGGTTGCGGAAACACCATAAACCACATACACACCAATTCACAAAAGGGTGATCTTTACGGCAAAAATAAACATGTTTACAGCCTGGTACAAAAAAGGAGTTTAGCCTGATTAGCTAATTTCTCTATCTCACACTAGCTTGACAGATATAAGGTTTAGTTCAGCATTTCCAATATGGCACCCGTCGATGGTTGGCTTAAAAACAGCACTTCAGAAACAGATGGGTGATGTCACGGATACTACGTCCATTTATTATACAGTCTATGGCGTAACAGTTAGCACCAGGGATTGATTCGTAGCCCTCAGCTGTAGTTTCCCACAGATTGAGATACTATAAGTTGTGGTGGCTGACTGTATCCAACTTTATCACACTAAAGAAGCTCAGAGAGACGGTGAAACAATAACTCAAATGTAAAGTGAGAGAGTCGAGTGATTGAAACATACCACTTACCTGAAATAACAGCTCTTCTCATCACTGCTGTTCATGCAAAAATATCAATGCAACATTACTGAAACTCCACTTACGGATAAGCTTTAGGCAAGACCTTATTCACAGACAGTTAGTGCCCAAAAAGTCAGATTATCTTCACAAGTTATTATTGAAATGATCCAAACATCAACACAAATCATCATGAGTAAAATAATATGGGATCTAATTGGGGTTCCGTGGCTTTTGGGCTCAGCCTCCAGGGGACATTTAAGGAACTGCAGTTCTCTTTTGGTTTAATTTTTGAACACCTGAGTTTGCTGTTCAACCTGGTGTCTGTTCTCCTAAAACAGGCTGGAAAACAAGTTTGTATCCTGCTTGAGACTTCATTAAAAACCTGTGTTGGATCTGCAAAGTACAGTCATAGTTCAGCTCTTTAAATCCAGTCTGCATGCATCCTTTTATCACAAGCAGTCATTCAAATTTGTCATGCCTTAAAATTTTGACATGCTGATGGACTTAGCAGTGAGGTTAAATCAAAAGTAATTCATTCAGTTTGATTTGGAGAAATAAAACTTCTCTAGGGATCCTTGATGAAAAATCTTGCTCCAGCATGAAGCCAAAGAGCGTCTTGATTCCCCATGATGTCTAAAAAAATCTTAACTTTTTTAATTTTTAAACAATGAAACTCAACAAATGGAGGAACTTAATAAATTATAAATGCAGGGTGTTCTCCCCTCCCAACTACTTCGTATTTATGAAGTCCCCAAACCTGAAGAAGACGCCTCCTAAGCCAGAGAAAGGACCTCTAAGTAGACGCAGCATCCAGACAAACTTAACACAATTGTAAAATATGTTTAAAAAAAGAGGGAGAGGTGAAGATTTGTTTGGCTTTTGGGTTTTCCAGTCAGCTCAATGAATGTTACGTGGGTTTTCTAAGCACACACAATCTTTCTGGGTATTTTCTCACACTTTATCACAACAACCTCGGAATCTGTGATACATTTTGGGACTGTGAGTTCTTAAAATCATCTTGTCTTTCAGTTCGTCCCTCAGCCAACACTGCTTTGTGAATTTGCCTCATGCATGCCACAAACCCACAGATGTCTGCCCGGCCACCTAGTATGTGAGTACGGATCCTGCACCGTCTGAAACAGCATTGTTCTGTGCATGATTGCATGTTCATCTTTTAATCTCTACAGCCCAAAAAAGCCCATCAATACTTCACTCATCCATGTATTATTCAGTGCTTGTACTTCAATAATGCAGACAGCAGAGACAGAGCAGAGACAGAAACACGGCTGTCATTAGCTTACAAAGCAATCATGCACGTGGCAATTTCTCAGATTCATTCAGAGAAAAGTCTGGATCATTGACTGACAGATCAGTGGAGGAATTGAACTCATGGATCTTCATGATCCTGATTAATTGTGACCAGATGTTGCTTTATTATCCACTCACAGATGCCGAAACCTGGGGGCAGTGGAGGGGCACCACCAGGAAGTCGAGATGGCAGCGGGATATGTCGGAGCAGCAGCATCAGCAGCGGCTCTGGAGGAAAGATCATGTCCCTGTCGTCTATGAGCGAGAGCGTGAACAGCGGCCTGAGCTGCTTCCTGTCAGAACAAGCCCTGGAGCAGGAGGAGCGTCAGCAGCGGAGCAGCCATTTAGCAGAGTTTCAGCGCCTCAGAGAGGTCAGAGCGGCAGCACAGCTCAAAAACCTGGAGGACTTCCTCAGGATGAACCATGTTTCACTCAGGGACACCATGTCTTACTCCACAGGCATGATATACAGGTGAGATGGGGAGTGCTGCTCTCTCAAGGCTGGAGAGACATCATTTCATTAAGACTTTGGGGAAACCATCATCATCAATTCTAATGTTTATATTTATCTAACAATATGTGCATCTCACTGTGTTTGATTAATATTTAAAGCAGAATTTAGTGATGATATGGTGCATGTTTTAACATGTGTTGCAAGTATTAAAAATAAATACATTTAATTATTTAAATAAATATAATTTGAAAAATTAAAATAGATTTGAATAAATAACACTGCATTCATTTGTTGCAGTGATTAAAATTATTCAAATACATACATTTTAATTATTTAAACAAATAAATTTAAATGTATTGAATTTAAATAAACCTAGATAAAATAAAATCTATGTATATTTATTTGTTTGGTTCTTGTACACAGAAATCTGGGGAAATCTGGTCTGAGGGTTTCCTGTCTCGGATTGGGTAAGTGTGTGATATATTCATTGCATGCAGGCACATCTAAATTAAAACCATAAATAGGCTATCCAAGGTGCTTTTACATCTGGATGGTTTTGAGTAGTCTGCAAATGCGCATGCTCATATTATTCTGCATTTTTCTCTTTAAACTTCAGCAGAATTTTAAACTCAGTTTAACTAAGATTCAAGAAATGAGGGGCTCCTCTGTGGACACATCGCCTGATTTTGTTATCATGGCTTGTTTTGTGCGTCGGACGTCTTTAAGATAAAAAAAAAATAGAGTTCTGGTGGAGGTTTCAAGGAGCATTAAGCCACCTTCTTAAATTTTCATCTTACCATTTCATTTGGATCTAGAGGCAGAAGCGCCCAATCCATCAAACTGCCAAGATGCATCACATTATTCCACGAAAGAAACATTAGTGCAGTCCTCACAGGCAGCAAGAAAGTCCATCTGAATACAAAATATAACCTCAAATTAAGATCTACTGTGGATTAAAAACATTAACAGATACTCAGCATCAATTCTACGTTGTTTGCATCTCACTACATTTCTGCAAATCATCACTGTCTGCAGAAGTTAGGACTATGTCCTCATAAACTGGAGGCAGCTTAGACCGAAGGATCGCAGACCTTAGACCTCTTCAAAGTGCTGTGCTCTTTATTCACTGCTGGCAGCACGAACACTTCATCTATTATTGAATAGACAGACACCAGGAATCAGCACTTTCTGAACTTCTGACCTACAGGGGAAGCTTATGACCTTTACAGTATGTGTGTAAGTGTTTTCAAGAAGTGGGTTTGCTGCCTCCTTTTTTTTGTCCTAAACTTCTTATGGGACATTTTCAGTAGCCTTAGCTTTCACTGCTAGTCCTATCAGTCTGGTTGTTTACTTGTAGACCCATTATAGAGATTTAAAAAAGCAAGCGATCACAGTGCATGCCAAAGCTGGTTAAGAAAGAAAATGCTGTGCAGGATTTTGTGCTAATGTTAGCAAGCTAGATTAACCCTTTGTTCATGGCCTAAAGGTTATACACTCAACCAGGTGGCACACCTGCAGCTCTAACACTTAAAGTCAAACACAGTAGTGAGAAACGCTTCTAATAAAGGCCTGGAGCGACTCTGTGTTTAAATTTCCCAAATTTGTGATGCACTTTACTCCAAACTTGTTTCCTTTCCACTTTTTTAATTATGTTTTAGAAATTTTAAAATCCTGCACATGCATATGCACACAACAGTAACAGTTGTACCTTTTTGCAGGTACATGGGTGACATTTGGAGGCCAGATATCAGATGAGGTAAGAGAGAGCATCTGAACACCTGTAAAGTCTCATCCAAACTAAAAATGTCAGTCTTATTAATATCTTCTTGTCCTGCCATGTGAGAGAAATTCATTCAAAGCCACCTCTAACACACTTCTGTCTGAGAGTTAAGATCCAACAGCGTTAACCTCTGATCATCCTCACTGTTTTGATGTCTGGTTTTAAAGGTGGCAGAGGAGCTGGTGACTTTGGCGTACGAAAATGGCGTGAATCTTTTTGACACAGCAGAGGTTTATACAGCTGGAAAGTAAGTATGACTTTACTTCGAATCCAGGAGTTACTGAATACACGTTTCATATCTGCATAGCGACATGAATACGCTCCGCCCTCCCCTTTTGTAACTACATGTTCTATGCCACCAAACTTACATATTCTAAAGTGCGTGCACAAAGAAAGATCAAGTGTCAGTGTAAGCACATATTGCATAAAGTGAACACATTTTAACCAGCAAAGTAAATGTCCCAATGACTTAATGTTGTTAAAACTATTACAGGAGAAACTACATGGAAGAATTGCTTATGAAATGCACAACCTTTTGGTTGATGATGGTTTTTTTTTATGCATTATGATAAACATATTTTACTGTCTGTCCTCCTCTCTCCTTCTGTAGGGCTGAAATTGTCTTGGGAAGCATCATAAAGAAGAAAGGATGGAGGTAACATTTTTATGTTAAGTGTCGTGTTTGTTCAAATAGGTATTAGTTCAAGTTGTAGTGTCAAATTATAAAGGTTAGGTAATAGCTTGTATCCATAAATACCCCTCAAATTACACTTATCATATGCAGACTTTGCATGACCAAACATGTACATTAATCCTGGTTGAACTTCTCTGCCGTCTCATCGTTCTTTAACGAACTTTGATAATGTAGATAATAATGGCTGCTTACATTCGTGCATATAAGATGACATGTTTTCCATTGTTTGAAATGTTTTTAGATATTTAATTAAACAGGAGAAAGCGCAGTGGTGCAAAATACAGTTCAGCAGTACATGTAATATTCATGTCGTGTTGCCCTTTTGCCCGTAGAGAAGAAAAGCTACTCTCTGATTTAGAATATATAGAGACAGATCTCTGCAGTGAAAACAATTTTTAAAAATGTAAATGTAATGCAGGAAGGTAAAGCTACTACCTAAAGTACAATCTATAGCTCGATGAGAAGTGGAATTGCTTTTCTCTTAAAATCTTTGATGAAAAAAAATGCAAGAGAACCTCTGTGGGGTTGTGGTATTTATTTAAACTACAGTTTTAAACTTTTTACATTCCAAACTACAGTTAACTAAAGCTTTAACTGAACAAACCCTTTATCTGTTAATCTGAACCAGCTCTCTGTTAATCTGTCACAGTGTTTGAACTGTAGATTTTTATTGTGTGTGTTTTTGTTCCCATCTGCAGGCGATCCAGTTTAGTCATCACCACCAAAATCTTCTGGGGTGGAAAGTATGTCCTAGTTACTTGTATTTTTCTCTCTTTGGTGTGTGTTTGCCCCGCTCTCTTTTTTAACCTTGTTTTATGACTACAAAAAATAAATCAGGCTTCCTACCAGAGTGTAGCTCGGGTCACTTATTTCTGTCCGACACAAGCCCCACGCCCAAGACAGAAGACACTGAGCCCACCAAAGATTCTATATTTTGATATACAAATCCAACCTGAGCTCAACGCAGCTAACGTAAACTAGATCCTGCAACAATAAAAAAAAAAGGGCATCTCCATTCAAACATCTGGTACTCACAGTTTAGGGTGAATTTAAATGTATCAATTCAGCAACAACAAGAGGGAGGTCTGGGGGTCCTCCCCCCCAAAAAATTTGAGCTGCTAACACTTAATTCCTGCATTCTGGTGAACACTTTTGTGACCCTTTGTGCTGGAAATTGAATTTTGAAAAATTAAAAACACAAAACTATTTCTTTATGTTTATATAAATTATTGATTATTGTACATAATTAACATAACTACATGGGTATCCACATGGGACTTTTTTTTTTTTTTTTTTACGTTATATACATTACAGAGGCTGCCGGAGGGCGCTTTTTTATATTTCATACATTTGAGGGGCATCGAGAGGACACTTTTTTGCGTGTTATACATGCAAAGGGTATCCAGAAGGCTCTCTTTTTATGTTTTTTTTTTTTATATAAACATTTTTAGAGCATCCAAAGGGCATTTTTTCATGCATTTTCCATTGAAAGGGCACCAGAGTAGTCAATTTTAAATGTTTTATCTTACCACAGTGGAATCCAAGAGGGCACTCTAGCACATTTCCTTTAGACACGATGGGACCAGTCAGTTTTTAAAAATAAGAAAATAAATGGACACTATAATTTGTCTCTTAGTATTGTGCTCACATGTTGTCAACATGAGGAATCACTCTTTGTTTTTCAGAGCGGAAATGGAAAGAGGATTATCTCGGAAACACATCATCGAAGGTACAGATTGCATTTTGTTGTAAGCCAAGTACTATTACTTGTTGAATGATACGAACCAGTAAGAGATGAAACAATGAATTCCAACTTATATTCATGAACAGGTCTAAGAGCCTCGCTAGAGAGACTTCAGCTGGATTATGTAGATGTGGTTTTTGCAAATCGACCAGATCCAAACACACCTATAGAAGGTGGGTGTTTCTTTTGTTTCTATCGTATGTGATGGTCTTTACTCTAGTTTTGTATGGTCCAGAAAGACTTGAGAACGCTTGTTGTTACATGAACATCTGTTTTTATGTATAAACAGACTGTGGCATGTAATTAAATAAAGATGGAGAGTTGCGTTTACAGTTTCTCTGTGATGCAAGCTTAACACATTCCCATGAATAAGTGATGTTAAAGTGAGTTAGGGTTATGCATCTTCTTCTGCAGGAGCGATACATGGACCACATCTGAACACAGAATTTACAAAAAAAAACAAAAAGATGTGAGGCAGAGATGCACCCTTCTTATCATTCTCATCTGGTCTCCTCCCTGTTCCTGTTGCTTAAAACCGCTTGTTCTGAAACTCTTTAACAGAAGCTCATTTGTTCTATTTGGGTAGAGACAGTGAGGGCAATGACCCACGTGATCAACCGGGGGATGGCCATGTACTGGGGGACGTCACGATGGACCTCCATGGAGATCATGGTGAGACATACTTCAATCTTTAAGTAGCGTGTCGATGATTCATGGGCCAGTTTGGTTCCTGGTTACCAACATCTAACTCAATACAAGAAATGGTGCCAAATAAATTAAGTCACAGCAGGTCAAGTGATACCAATGTTTTCTGTCAGTATGGATCTGTCCCTGTCAGCCACGTGTAACCGCTCGCCCTCACCTCAGTTTGAGGTCAAGTCTCTCTACTTGGAAGTTTCTTGATGAACCCTGGACTCTGATTGGTCTAATTCTTGATTTGATGCCAGAAACACTGGACACGTGAAGACTTATTTGGTGCACGTGTCAGTAACTGTTCCCTGTGTCTGTTACAGGAGGCATACTCCGTGGCTCGACAGTTCAACCAAATCCCTCCAATCTGCGAACAGGCAGAGTACCACATGTTCCAGAGGGAGAAGGTGGAAATTCAACTCCCTGACCTCTACCAAAAGATAGGTAAGAAACTGCCAAAATATGAAACTTTTTGTCCAATACAAAAAAAATGTTGTTCATGCACAAAACTCCCCAAAAAATCACAAAATTTTCACCCTGACTTTATTGGGAATTTACCCTTCCACCCATCTAGTAAAATTCCCAAAGAAGTCAGGGTAAAAGTGAGTAAGTGGGGTTGATGTTTTTTATCCACTCATTTGTGGAAAATGCAAACACGTCAGTTTATGAGTAGCATTGATGTAAAGGCAAAAAATGTCATCATATCTGGCCTGATAGCATCTAATCCCTGACTGTTTTCTTTGTGGATCAGCAGACTAAATATAACGTATGGTGTTTGTGTGAAACTAAAAAAATTTGGGACTTCACAGCACTGTCCTGAACATATGTTGGCATGTAAAAGTGTAGAATCCGAACATGAGATGATCCCACTTTCTCAGGTGTATCTTAAGGGGGGGGGGGGTTACATTCATAAATAACATCGTCTGGTTAAATACTGCATGTTGCTCAGACTGAAGTTGAGGCCATCCATAAGGGACTTGTCATTGAGGCTTCCATAGGCTGCAAACATGTCAAAGGCATTGTTGTACTGCAGGTGTGTCAACGTCAAAATAATTATTTTGACCAATATGTTTATTTGTATTTTTAAACTTTGCATGCAAGTGTTTTCAGGAAATAAGATACTTATTTGTGACGTAATGACCTGGCTCTTTTGTGGCCCTTGGATGTGGAAAAGCAAGCTGGTTCTTGGAAAGTTTACAAGTTGAACCAAGTGTCAATTAGAACAAGGACTAGGGCCACTTTGGTGGAAAAGGGGTAATAGTGTTGGACTCTGCCTTGCATGCCATCTTGGATATCTCATGACATTTCATGGTGACTAGACTACCAATGCATGCGTCTCATGCCATATCTCTTCCTTCTCTCATCTGACAAAGAAAACTTCCCAGTGGAAGAGATATGAGTGAATAAGTGATGTAAAATTTCAGTGGCAGGCTTTTCTAAAAAAAATTCAGGGGTGCATATGGTAAAAAGAGCTGAAGATATAGATAGCATTTTATTGTTCGTTCACTGTTGGTTAGTTTTAGTAGATCATTGATATATATATGTTTGAATCCTGATAATGATTCTAGCCCCCAGTCTCCCATATTAGAAAACTTCAAATAAATAAGCCATCGAATATTGATAATGTGTTTATTCTGGTCTGTTTTTATGTCACACAGGCATCGGAGCAATGACGTGGTCTCCTCTGGCGTGTGGGATCATCTCAGGGAAATATAACAACGGGATCCCCCCTACTTCACGAGCCTCACTTAAGGTAAACGCCTACTCTTCTACATGTCACGTTACCCACATCCTAATAATATCTTTACAGGGATCACAAAACGCTGGTCTTTAAATCTACAATAGATTATTTTTAACGTACATACCTGCTCTTTGAAATCACCTGCATGTCCACTAAAGTCCTGAAGTCACAATTCAGGAGATTAGGGGAACTAAATGTCTGAGATGAAGGTTTTTGACTTTTCCAGACTTTATAATCTAAAATATTATATCACATTCTTATCTCTTTAAATTTGCAACACCAAAAAAAGATCTAATTAACATCTTTCTCCATCTACATTATTTCTTTATAAGCTTAAAATACCATCACAACTTCTTCTCGTGACTTAGACAGCTTACTCATAAAGAGATAGACCTGGAAAGTTCCCCTCTGTGACATTCAGGGTCATGTTTATCTCTGTCCTACCAGTAATTCTGATCTCTTTCTTATCGCTCTCTACTTCAGGGTTACCAGTGGATGAAGGACAAAATCCTGAGTGAGGAGGGGCACCGCCAGCAAGTGAAGCTAAAAGAGATGCAGGCGATCGCTGAAAGACTCGGCTGCACTCTACCTCAACTAGCCATTGGTAAAACATAACTTTCAATTCATGCTGTCTTTATGTCATACTTTGTATTTACAGCTAAATATATTTATGAGTTACAAACTTAATTATGTATTATGTGTTAAAGTCTAAATCTTATAAACAAACAATAGATGCTGAAGGGTTTCAGTCATGTTTTGTTTGTGCTGTAAATTTTCCACAGCCTGGTGTCTGAGGAACGAAGCAGTGAACTCTGTCCTGCTGGGAGCTTCAAGTATTGGACAGCTGCAGGAGAATATCCGAGCAATACAGGTCAGGAAACATGAAACCAGAATCTCATATTGCCACTACTACAGTTTTTGGGCAGTGTTTGGAGTACTTATGCTTCCAAGTTCATGTTAACTTTGTGGCATATCAGTTTTTATCCATCTTAATGTTCAAACTGACTTTTTAAAGATAAATCAAACAAACCAGGAGATTATGCATCTATGAATGTCAGTGCAAAATAGATCCAGGATGAATTTGTGCAAGTTGAACTTTATCAATTCAACCTATAAAATGTGGGTAACAGTATGTTGTGAAACTGAAGCTCAGTTCACATATGAACTAAATTCCTGAAAAGTTCCTGAACTATTTTGGGTGGGTTGAATGTGTGAACACAAAAAGCTTCATTTCCCCCACCCCAACTTTATTCAGATTTTTTCCCTTCAGCTCCCAGGTCACATGAGACATGAATCAAATGATTTGCCTGCTTGTTTGAATTACCAGAATATTGTGTTCACTTGCTGAATACACGCGAATAACTCCACTGGCATGCCAAATTCTGTGTTAGTGAGTACCAAAAGACTCTTGGTGGGTAATGCTTATTAGGGCACTGCTAACATGCTAATACAGCGACAGACAAAGGTTTTCAAAACTAAGATTAAATTACCAGATTATCCAACCTTCTCACTCATTTCCCTCCAAGCGAGCTCCTTTTTATTCCTTTTTAGATTAAACTGAGTTTGTACCGAGGCCATGATAATCTGGATTGTTGAATGTCTCTGAGTTTGGTTGTTTGTGTTACACTGGAGTTAATGTGACTGCTTTAACACCAGCAGGATGAAGCAGATCCAGATGAGCAAACATAACAAAATGTTAGAATTAAAAGGCTGCTTCTTTTAGAAGGTTGTTTCAAATAAAAGCCTGGTGTGTAGAGTAACACATTTGTAATACTTATAAATGACAGTCACCCCTTCTCTCTCTTTCTTCTGCAGGTTCTACCAAAGTTAACACTCTCCATGGTTTCTGAAGTGGACAACCTTTTGGGAAACAAGCCATACAGTAAAAAGGACTGCAGGTCATAGTGATGTGTGATAGTGATAGTGTCACCTGTGTTGAAGCCTATGAATGAGAGACAGCAACACAGACGGGCATTATAGCAACTTAGAGTGCAGCTAACATTTAACCTGGAACCTGTTTCTTTTAGACAGAAAAAACTGAAAAAGATGCCCTATCATTCCTTTCAATGAGTCATGCACTCCAGTCCACTTTCTTGATTATATCTGCACCTGATGCCACGAAATTATGTCAACCACTTTTAGTCCAAAAATTGCCATCAATAAAAAAAATAAATGCTCTGATGAGCTAAGGTACAGAGGCACCAAAGAAACTAGACTGATTTATACTTCAGTGTTGAATCCACACCACACGTTGAAGCTGCAGGTGCTACACATAAGGCTAATCTGCTTCTACCTTAGATGCAACTAAGGCCTGGTAAACACTTAACGCAAAACCAAAGCTCACAAATTATGGGCTCAGAGTACAGTTTCCTCTGAATACTCCCACAGACAGTAGTTGAAGTCAGAGGAGAAGGAAGTTGAAGTTGTTTTTCATTTCATGCTTGGTTTGTTGATTATTAATATGTCTGAAAATTCCACAAAAGTGCGTCGTGTAAATGAGTGGACGCAGAGTTAGAATCATTAATTGATTTTTATGTATTGCAGTAAAGCCTCCTGCATCAGTACACCTAGTGAGCATGAACCGGGATGTCAACATTGACATTTGATAGAAGCTTTTTGGTCCAAGACAAAATTTCAACTATTATCAACCAGCTAAAATCTCAACATTGACATGTCAGGAATCAAATATTTGTTGTAGAATTTTGATAAAATGTTTATTTTAGGGTTGAATTGATGATAGAAATTATCATTGTGACTACTGTACATTTCTTCCATGTACTTTTCCAGTGGTAGATGGAATCCTGACTACACAAAGCCTTGTGCAATTTATCTTTCATATAAAATCATAAATACAGTGCTATATGTGTGTGAACGTGTGATGAAAAATATGACAGAAGCAGATTTCATGAAAATATAGATGTTTGGTCAAGGTCTACAAATATTCTATGAAAAAACTTGCTTTTAAACCAGATTCCTGCGTCTTTCAAACAGTGGCCACAGACATCTTTGTAACGGTTTTTCAACTGAAAAATTCTCTAACCATGTCATCTATCTTAGATTGCAGTTTCAATGATCTCTGTACTTGTGTTTATTAATGTAGATATGATACGTCCATATCATGCTGTGGTGCTTTCAGACACTGTCTGCCATTCTGAAGGGGCGCAAGCTTGAGAATCAGCTCATAGCCCTTCCTTCACTGAACAAGATGATGCTGTCTACCAAGCAAATAATTTACAATTCACCAGCTACGAGCAGCTAATCAGGCTCAGATTGGCCCTCCTGTACTCTTCCAATGGAGCTGAAATTCAGCCCAACGTGAAACTCAGTTGTACAGCTCAGAAATGTAGTCATAATTAGTCTCAACTTGCACAGACTAAGACTTTGGCAGTGCGGTCCACTTGTAACCATATTGCACCAAAACTGTCACACGCAATCTGTTAGCTCACACTTGAAGCCAAAACTCAAACAGGGTCAGTTCTTGCATACCTTCTGCATTTCAGTAAATTCAACAAAAGTGAATCTACATTTTCAAACTCTGATTCAATATTACTTGCTCAGTTCAGTCAAAATGGTTCAAGTGCAAAGAGAAGCGCAACACAATGACACAGAAACAATACCGCCAAGTAGTAAGTTAGTGGTGTGATTGCAGAGCGACACAAAATCACCAGAAGTTCACAACTGAGCAGACAACTTCCTTTGGCTGAGACAAGACTGGTTGGATTTAATACACAATTATGAACCAGACCAGTGTTCAGCTTTGTGTATCAAACCAGGATTCTTCTCTGTCTACAGTTTGTTGCCTCAGCATGTCACACATGCACGTTGCATGTGTGTGCAATTTTACATGTTGCACAAGACCTTTGAGCAAATAAAATGATGAGTGAATGCATTAGTCTTTCCTGTGTAATAATAATAGGTATGCTTGGACACTGTCAGTACTGTTATTGGATTTAGTTGTACTCGTAGAAAAAGACTTGAGTTAGTTCTGCACTGTGTTACCCGTTTGATCATAGTTACATTAACTCACCTGCTTTTGTCAGGTATGTTAAACTCTGCTGTAAAGATTTTTCTGTTCTACTTTTAATAAAATTTCTCCAACAAAGTTTCTTCGCTCTCTGTGGTCGTCAATAAAGTCTGACACATTCACCCTCTGCCCGTTGACACTGTGGTAAAAATGTTACAATAGAATAGAAAGAAACACATCAAAGCAGAATAGAATGGAATGCCTCTGATTGGACAAAGCCCCGTAACAGCTGTAATTAATTCTTCACTAAAGCGGCGCTTAATATATATATATATTAGGGATGACCACAATTAATCGATTATCGATTAATTGATTGTTAAGAAATTACTCAAAACATGCATTTTTGTTATCAATTTTCCGTCACGTGGAACAAACATCATGTGGTCTCATATTACACTCAGCTATCAGGGAGGTGTTTTAAGTTTAAAGCATGTTTGGATGTGATTCAGCTGTTAAAGGTGTTGTGCACAGCGGAGATGCTCTGCTGGCGGCTGCGGCTGCGCGTCAGGTCTCCCCATGCGCTTTTTTAAAAGGGGATCAATACAAAACTGCTGCCAACAATGACACAGACACAAAAGTTCTACTAACTATAAACAGGACATTTCCCACCTTTGGATACGAAGGCAACAGACAGGTGGGAAATTCAGGTACACTATGTTTGCTGACCAGCAACATCAGAGCCGTCTGAGCTTTTCTGCCGCCATACTGATTATGACCCGGTTGCGTTCCCGGCTGACACCTGATCAAATACACGTTTATTTTTCTCAATAAGAACAAGCAGACAGAAAACTGGACACTGGGAGTCTGAAGTAATTTTCTGTTAATAGTCTCAGCCTTCACTTTATAAGATTATGTCCGCGGAGAATACTTTTATGAGCTTGATCGTTGATATTCTGCGTGTATGTACCCGTATTCAATCCCGTCAGTGATATGCATTTTGTTGCTGTAGAAAATACAATTTAGGGGGAAAACAACATATTTGGCATTGTTTTTACGTAAGAATAATAATTTTTTTTTTATCAATTAATCGATAATTGATCGTTAACATTCTCAAAAATCAATCACGGAAAATACTTAAAATGTACATCCCTAATATATATATATATATATATATATATATAATATATAATAATACATAATATCAAATCAATCCCAAGCACATTTCCCCCCTGCCGTTGTTAGAATTGAATAGAACAGATTACATCAAAACAAAACGGAACAGAATGTGATAGAATGATTCTGATTGGTCGAAACCCCATAACAGAGTAATTCTCAACAACAAAAGCCATGCTGGAGACAACCTGATCACACGTCATATCAAAACAATCCTCAGAAAGTAGTCTGTCTCATTCTCCCTCTGCCTGTTGACAATGTGGTAAAAATGTTAGTGTGGTCTCAGGCTGGACTTGAGAGTGGGGAAATAATGACAGTTAGTGGGCACAGATGTGAGAGCAACCTGAGGAGCTACTGGACCCCAACCATCTCTGAGAGGGAAAAATGGAGCAACATCCTGACCTGTGATTCAGGAAACGGCAGCAGAGCTGGTGAGAGCATCCCTAAGCTGCTGATCTCTAAAAAGTCACTGAAACCAGAAGAGGTAGTGACAACAGACACAATGTTCAAAGCTGAGACATTTGACTCATTTATGTTTAAAGATGAGTCAACATCAAAGAGAAGAAGGAAAGCTGAACCAGGACAGAAATGTCAACATCAATACTCCTGCAGAAGTCCTGTTCACCTCGTCTAACTTTACCTTCAATGGAAATGTTCACTTTAATGTGAATTACAACAAATATGCCAATGATGAACTTAACCATGCATTGAAATGATCAGTTTAATGTTAATGAATCCAACAAGGAGGCGGATAAGAATCTGTTGCGATAAAGTGTTATTAACACAGGAATCAGTGGGACTACTTTTTCAGCTGTATAAATAAATCATATTAAAATCAATATTTATGTCAGCTTGTTTATGTCTTCAGTTGGTAGCTGAGTAATAAAAGGTGTAATGTATAGCAAATAGATACGATTGTGCAAATTAGAATCCAGACAGCGTGAGCAAGACCTGGACGCAAAGCCACCAATTAACTATACATTATTTCTTATAGAAATGGCAACAAAACATAATCAGGCTACGGAGTAGAGAAAGGGATGCATATCAAAAGAGTGGTTTGAATGTCAGCCATAGTAATAAGGCCACATGATACAACTCTTAACAGAAACTGAAAAGTAGTAACATTAGATGTCGTTCGTCCTGAAGGTGCAGGCATGATTTCCCTCTGTGGCCTTTGCTGCCATTTTAAGGGATGGTTGAGTTTTTTTCGTCTTCCTGCATAAACTACTGTAGACCCAATTTCTCAAACATTGATTTCGGTCTCTTAAGCAGTGAGAAGCGAAAGTGATGAGGTCATGTATTAAATTGTAGCTACGTCTGGTTTATTACTGTTAGTTAGCTTAGTGAATGTCCCTGATTTTTTCCTGGTGTGTTCCAAGCAGCAACCTCCGGCTGCGAGAATTGAAGCCAATGCGGAAGTGTTCAAAATTGCAGTTTCTCAAATGTCCACTTGAGGTTGGCTCCGGATGTACCGGAAACCACATACACACCAATTCAAAAAAGACGATCTTTACAGCAAAAATAAACATATTACAGCCTGGTACAAAAAAACCAAGTGTAGTCTGGATAGCTCATTTCTTGATCGGCACAAACAGTACGAGGGGTGAAATTTGTCATAACGCGGCAATTTTCGAAGACATTAAAATTACGAGGCACAGCTGACTTGAAGGACAGGCGGGCACACTGTAGCTGTTGGCGAGGAGGCTCAAAGCCCGCCTCTTTACCTCACACTAGCTCGACAGAAGTTAGGTTGAGTTCAGCATTTCAAATATGGCTCCCGCCGACGTTTGGCTTCAAAACAGCGCTTCAGAAACAGATGGGTGACGTCATGGAAATCACATCCATTATTTATAGAGTCTATGGTGTATTCTCACATTCGCTCACCTCGACTTCTTGCAGAAATTTTAACGAGATTCTGGGGGCAAAAGTCCAGCCAAATAAGGGCCCATGGTTTTTTTTTTCACAAAGATTTCGGGAGTTTCGTGCATGTGAGAATACAACTTTTGGATGCAAGTAGTTGGGGCAAGCTCCATCCAACAATAACTGTTAGACAAGGCAATAACAATGTTGTTGTTGTTTCTTATGAATTTTTCCCAAGTCCTCTAGGGGTGAGTATTGGCAAGAACCTCACGAAACGATACGCATCACGATACGATAGTATCACGATAGTATCACGATATATCACAATATTGTGATATATTGCGATATTCTACAGTTAACTGAGAAAAAAATAGAGAAGGTGTATATGTAAATCACACAATATTACTCAAAATTGAAAGGACAAATTAAGTCAAAACTATTTGATTGAAAACAACTTTTCCACTTTATCGTTTTTGAAATACTGAAGTCGTATTTTAGTTCCAACTCGGCTAAAATATGAATTTTAATTTTTTACAAAAAATCGATATCAAGAGTTGAAATATCGATACTATATCGGAGGTCAAAGTATCGCGATATATTGCTGTATCGATATTTTTTCCAACCTCTAATGTCCTCCTATTGCATGCCTGTCTAATAGTGACACAACCATCCACAGAAAGTTTGAGGGGTGGCATGCTGAAAAACTGTCTCAAGATAATGAAAGAAAAAGACTGGAGAAGAAAATGTGCAGCTTTTTCATCATCTCATCAGACGAGTGCATCAACTCCTGAGAGCCCACCAAGAACAATCTAGAGCTTTTCTTTTTAAACCAGAGAACAGTTCTACCAACAGTTTTGTCATGTGACATAAAAAAAAATTCGGACTGGGACTTCAACAAAACCCATCCATTTCATTTATTGACAGTCCTACTCGTTTGTTTCCTGAAAGAAATGCAAAATTTGAAGTAAGAAAACCTGACATCCAGTAAAATTATTTACAAAAATGTTAGCACTGTGAGTTTCTAGAACATTTCTGGAGATCAGAACAGGTTACATGCAGTTTTGCTCAAGAGACAGCCGCATTTAAACACTAACATAACATACAATCAACAGAACATACACCAACCTATATAATAGATACTAACTCGCAACCTTTACATGAGATTTCACTGTGTGAAATATTAACTGTAGGCCGTCTGGATATAATTCACAGTAATTATGGCCTGTGGAGTTTGATTCGTGTGTTCTGATGAGCTCGAGGACGACGGGCAGCAGAGAGAGGACAGGGCTGTGTTAGCAGGAAGGATACATGTGGGTAAAAACATACACTGAACTTTTATTGGGGTACACAGATTACTTTATGTCAACCATTTGGCTATGTGCACGGAGAAACAGAAAAATGAAGGAAAGATGTCAAACATTAGATTTAGAGAGAGTTGCATTTGAAATGACAGTTCTTACTAAAAATGACATTCAGCTTCTTCTCTACTTCTTTTACAGAGTCTAAATAATCTCATCACAAAACAGCATTATGCTAATACTTTGATATATTATCATGGATATTAAAACATTTCCAAACAGAGGTACTCTGAGTTTGCATTGAATCAGAATCAGTTCTTGTATATCAGGTTTACATTTCTTTTTTTAAGAGACTTTAAAGTGTGCGCCCCCCTGACAGATGTGTCCACTCTTGTCCGGGATCCCAAAGAAATGTGTTCACATCATACGATTAAAGAACAGAGGAGTTAAATCACAGTATTAAGTGCCTGTGCCTGAAGGAGGCGGGTAGGAGTCAAACTGATCGAGACAAGAAAGAAACTGTCATTTTGCTTAGAGTTATTGATCCTGCTTGAACAAATCTCCTTTTTTATGCATGTTACATGAATACCAACCAAAATATCTGTCCTTCTAAATATGGAAAACCAAACGTCACAGTGTCTGCGGATGCTCGCACAGCTCAGTTCACTTCTTCACCACCTCCAGCTACTGAGTAACCACTTTAATGACCTGTAGGATTTCTCTGAATGGAAACAAAGCAAGCTTATGAACCTGAAACAAACTGTGATTCAAGTTTCATCACACGGGCTGAAAAGAAAACCAAGGGTCTGCATAATGACGCAGATTTCTACAAAGGGACAGTGTTGGAGATTTCTTGCTCAAACTGAGATAATTAAAATGAGCTAATGTGCATTTCAGGTAATCTCATCCTTGGTGCACGCTCACACTGACGTCATCAACAGGATTCACTCTGCTTTGGTCTCAACACCTTCGGGGAGAGGAGGTCAGGGTGGACAAGGAGGTGTTTGTTTCGTGCCACAGACTTAAATCAGATTTTTCAGACAGATAACGCAAGTTTCTGTGTTTGGGTTTTCTACAAAGCAAGAATTGGAAGTGTGTTATCACGTCATTCCCTATCCGGACAAAACCAACAAACTGTTTTCACACCACAATCCGCCTCTCTCGAATAAAAACATCTGAAAAGTTCAGTCTGCATGAAAAAATCAGACATCACAGAGTAGTGATGCACTGAGCTGAGTTACCGGTGTGGAAGCATATCACTGTACTTTACCCTCGCTGTAGAATACTTGATTAATTAGTTATCAATACGGGCCTGCAAAGGACCACACAACAGAAAGCACAGGTAACTTTACAGTGTGATTTTAGACATTTGTGTGAATCATTTCTGGAGCTTGACACTTTCATCGTAATTTGAAATAGAAAAAACTGTGCTGGATTAATGTGTAGCAGCCTTAAAATGAATGATTTCCAGATATCACAGCTTATTGTTTATGAAATATGAAGTCAGCAGAGTTTTCACACTGCTAATCCTTCTCTTACTGTGAGCTCTCTAACTACCTGTCCAACAATCTCTGAGATTCAGGGCTCTTCAGAGGGACTTCCAAAAGGTCACTGAGAAAATCTAACGATGGGGCAAAACCAGAGCTACCATCAGTGATACTGTCAACATGTCTGTCACAGTGTTTGTTTGGTTAACGTCACAGGCTGTACAAGTGGCTTCCCCTGACTTGAAACATCATTATTGTTTAAAGGTGACATATTATGCTCTTTTTCATCAATATATATTGGTCTAAGAGGTCCCCAAAACATGTCTTTGAAGTTTATGCTCTAAAAAAACATTTTGAAATCAGGTTTTGGCATGCCTGTAAACCCCTCTTTTTCAGCCCTGCTCAGAACAGGCTGTTTTCTGTTTCTGTGCCTTTAAATGAGAATGAGCTCTCTGACCACGCCCCCTCAGGAAGTGGATGTGGCCTCAGCTGTCCAGCACTTTGATCTAATGTTTACATGTTGGCTGAATATACACGGCTGCTCACAGACCCGCGTTACTTCAACCCTCTGAAACTGATCCAGAATCTGATCCTGATGGAGAGGCGCCTGCAGCAGGACCTTTCTGAACGATCAGTCACAGATTTAGAGTTTCTTGTTGTTTTATTTGTCAGTATGTCGACGTGTGTCTTGGTACACAGCTATGAACACATAGCTATGTGGCTATGCTAACTAGCGCTAGCACTTTTCCATGATAAATAAAAATCATCCACTAGATCTTCAAATCTGCAGACGTGGGGAGTAAAACCGACCTTTGGGTTTATTAAGACAGCCTACAACTAGCATGCCTCCCTCCTAAGCTCCTTGTTAGCACACGTGTGTGCAGGGAATGAAAAACGGAGGAGGAGTTGAGTTGTATTTTATACAGTCTATGGGCTGAACAAGTTCCGAGCTCTGACTTCCGTGACAGACCGGATGTCGTTGTGACGTATGAAAAACAGTGAAAACTGAAACGGCTCGTTTCAGCACACATTTACAGAAAGGTGGAGAAATCAAAACAGGGGCAGAATGGATTTTTTTCGTTCTCGGGGGGGCTTGTAGACATGCCAGGGAAACATATTTCAGGTAGAGAACCATTAAAAAGTTGATTTTGCATGATATGTCACCTTTAAGCTCTGCCTGCAGTTTGAGATTGAACGTGCTGTGTTCCTAACTATTATGCTTGATGCTGATTCAATCAATCAAGGCTGGAAAAGGCGCTCCAATTTTCGTCAGTTACTGGGAGGCGAGACATTTCCACAGAGGAGATGTGAGGATTAAACATGGGACTTCAGAAGCCCTGTGAACTGTCTTTATTCATCTTCGGTCTCTTACTTGAGCACAATAGAAATGACTACACACACACACACGAGCTGTGATTTTCAACCTGCTTTTGATTTTGTTGCTTCGTTTGTTGATTTGAAATCTTTAAAGGGGATACATCTTCACAATGAGGTCTGGACAGAGCATTAAAAACACCAGCGAGCGACACATTCAAAGGTTGAGTGAAGTTTGAAACGTTGTGACGTGGGCAGCGACTGGACGATTTTTAAAGGAGGCTAGAATCACATCTGCTGCTAAAAAGACGTTTGGTAAAACGATGAACGTGGTAAAACAAAGTGAACATCAAATGATCTCAAAGTGACGACGTGTGAGCCGATAAAAATGCTCTGAAAGGTTTCAACTCTGCAGAAGAGAACGTTCTGCAAAGGAGGGAGAATAAGCTGAGATAGAAAACAAGTTTAAATCAAAGACAGTCTTTTCCTTTCCATAACATACAGAACACTCTCATTGGATCAATCCAATCAATCTCAAGTACCTGGAAAAGATGAACCAGTTTGGCAATAAAGTACGACTCCCACTGGGAGTAACAGAGCGTTAAGCGCCTTTCCTGCGTCCAAATGACTTGAAACAGGGTGAAGAGTTTCATCGGAGTTAACGTGTTTCAATGAGCTTACATACATGGAACAAGAAATTAAATTCAATACAAGCATGAGTCAGGATTCTCCTCCTTGAAGAAAACAGTTTAACATTCAGAATAATGTCAACCTGTTGATGCATCTCCTGCTTCTCTTTGCTAACACCGCTCCCGATCACCTCACATGCTACTCTTCAGGGTGCCCGGAGGTTTCCTACGACTGCAGTTCTCAAAGAGTCAACACGGTGGCTTTAAGTTCTTTTAGTTCCATTCAGGCACACTGTTCAGGCACCTCAAACAACACGTCCATGTCACACTCTGTTCTCTATCAGGAGGCACAGCAGCTGCACGCTCACAGCTGGAGTCTAAGATCCAGAGTCTTTGCTCCCTCCTGGTGGGCCGCCTCCACTCGTGACCAAATTACGGAGCAGTTTGCGCCGCCCGGCCTGGTAGTCCTCCTCGTCTACGTTAACCAACAGTTTAATAGCTTCGTGGCCCACGGCCTGTTTTAAGGAATCTGTGATGAAGACTCCTTTGAGAGCCTCTAACAAAGATCCGTTAATGTAGTCCCTCCAGAAGGCATCCAGGTAGGTGAGCTCGGAGAACTTGATGTCACAGATGATGGAGCCCAAGTCTCGGGATTTGAGGATAGTGTTTGCCTGGTTGAAGCGCTCAAACTGTCGCTCCACCGCCTCCTGTTTGTTGGAGAAGACATTCCCCTGAAGTGCAGACTCGTGCTGGCAGTACTCAGCACGAACTCGGAGGCGGATATCTGGAAAGTTAAACACATCGACTGAGTGTAAATTCAAAAGTTAGGCTTGAACAAGTTGACCTACAAGCAATACCAAACCTTTAAATCAGAGAAAATCTTTATTTAAAGAAACCCTGTATCTGAAGGGAGGACCAGATCTTGGTTTGTTAAGTGTTCTGGCTACCATATGTAGTCTGAGTGTAATCGTGATGGCTGTGTGCAGGATGACAGTAAGTGTGGAGATGAAAAAGGAAGAACAACATAAACCCTAATGCAATCCAGGAAGTCATCAGTGGTAATCTAACAAAGATTAATCTTTAAATAATGCTTGAAATCAGATTAAATGCAGTTTATAATCTGCCTTAGAGGTTTTTTCAATACTACAAATTCATCCTCTCATCTAAAGCTAAAGACTTTAAGCTAGGGATGTTGACAATTAATAGAGTATTGATTAACTGATCGTGAAGAACTTACTGGAACATACATTTTTGTTTTTAATTTTCTATCACCTAGAAAAAACATCATGTGGTAGATCTTTGGAAATGTTAACGATCAATTATCGATTAATCAATAAAAAAACATTGAGTTTTCTTATGTCAAATACAACGCAAAATACGTTGTTTTACCCCTAAATTATATCTTCCACAGCAACAAAATGCATATAACTAACGGTCTTGACTGTACAACATGTGTTAACACGCTGAACATCAACGATCAGGCTCATAAAAATAATCTCCGCGGACATAGTCTTATAAAGTGAAGGCTCGTTTGCTAATAGTGGTTTTGCTGCAACAAGAGAACTGAACAGAAAAGTACTTCAGACTCACAGTGTTCAGTTTTCTGTCTACTTTGAGAAACAACATGTGTACGTGGTCAGTTGTCAGCCACGAGCGCAACCGGGTCATAATCAGTCCAGCGGCAATAAAAAGCCCAGACGGCTCTGATGTTGCTGCTCTGCAAAAAAACTGACTAGCAATTCCCAACGGTCTGTTGGGTTTGTATCCAAAGGTGGGGAACTGTCCTGTTTAAAGTTGTCAACCTTCGTGTCTGTGTTGTTGTTGTCAGCAGTAAAAAGTGCTCGTGGAGACCTGACGCACAGCCGCAGCCGCAGCCGCAGCCGCCAGCTGAGCGTCTCCGCTCTGCGCAACACCTTTAACAGCTGATTCACATCTAAACATGCTTTGGACATAAAACAGCTATATGATCTGTAGCTCTGCAATACAATGTGCTGCTGTAGAAAATATGATTAAGGGAAAAGAAACGCATTTGGTCTTGTTTTTGTCATAGAAAACACCTACCTTTGTTGTAATGATTTATCGATAATTGATTGTTAAGATTTCCAATGATCGATCACGGAGCATACTTCATATTTGCATCCCTACTCTAATCAAAATTATTACGCGGCTTTCTTCCTGATCTTCCTGTTGTGTAAGTTGATTCTGATTGGTCAAAACTGCTTGACATTCCCTTGACAACGGTTATCAACTTTCACTGACATGAGCAGCGCCAGAGGCAAACTGATCACACGTCATGTCAAATCAATCCATGGAAAAGAGTTCCGGCACATTTAGTTTCTGCTTGTTGACACCACAGACCGTAAGGTGAGGGGAAACAGTTGGCTTCTGTTATCTTTAAAGCTATGTGGTTAAAACGTCAGTTTTGGTTAGCATGCTAAATCAGCAGGCTATGGACATTTTCATATTGGATCCTGTTCAGCAATATTAGCAATGAGTGGAGCAGGGGAGTGAAACTTTGAGTTAGCGGTCTCTACAAAGAAACTTATACCATGAGTGGTGGTGATGATAGCAGCAGGGTTCAAAGTTGTGACATTTGCCTCATTTATTTTTAAAGTTGTGTGAACCGCAGAGCTCAGAGAAGGAGAGCTGAATGAGGACAGTTTCATGTTAAATCCACCGAAACAGGCAGATAAGAATCCATCACCATGGAACGCTAACTCTTGAGGAATCACTGGGACAATTTTTTCGAAACTGAAATAAATCATTTTAAATCAACAAAATAATATTTTTCCCAAGTGTTTATATTTTAGATGGATAATAAGGGGGATAATGTATGATTAGCAGGTAGTTATGCAAAATAGAAGCTAGTCTCACCCTGTCGGGATTCTATTTCCCATAAATACCTGCTAACCATACATTATCCCTAACGTAATGTGCAGAAACTCTTGACAAGAAGTCTTCTTTTGTCAATTAATGATGACTCTGGAAGCTCTGAAAAGTTGGCCATCACTCCCAAAAGCTGCATCGTTGAAAGGCAAGAGCCCATGAGTTCTGAGCTTATGTAGGACATTCTGACACCCGATCATGTCAGAGGAAGGGCTGTTTAAGTAATAACTGTGTGTAAGAGGTCTCCAGCTGTCTGCAAAACAACACGAATGTTGAATGTTGTTAATCTGGAACTATCACTGAGTCCTGAATGTGTCCTTGCATTCCTCTAAACCATTGTGGCTTTTGTTCTTCTGTAGACGTGACAGAAAGCCTTCCCCGCTTTGTGATGTGTTTGTTTTTACCACATGTTTGCTTCTCTCTGCAGTCTGCGGAGGAGTGACTTCTCCTCCGTTTGCGGTTCTGTGCAGGGGGAGTCGGCTTTGTTCTGGGAGGGCCGACGTGGGGTCCAGAGGGGGAGCAGCAAATGACCGGCTGAGGACCTGCAGAGCGACATAAGATGTTAATGATGTTTCTCTGTCACAGTGACTTCTAAAGACTCTGCACTGACAATACGTATTACTCCACCCACCTGATCTTCTGTGAGGCACAGAGTCCTTGCTCTGCACTGATCCTCGGGGGGAAATGTAGCGCACTGATGTCTCTTCCAGGTATTTGTCGACGGGGTCCGGGCACACTGGAACAACAGATGATTTCTGGGGTTAATTTTTAAAATGCAATGCTCACGGTATCACCAAAACTGGATGGAAACATCACACAGAACGCAGAGATAACACCGCAGCAGTGCCAGAGTCGACCGACATGAAGCACCACCGAGGGTTTGCACAAGCTAACATGTTACTGTGTGTGTTCACTTACTGTATATTAACTCTTTCATCCTCAGCTTTTGCAGCCTATCGCCTATTTTATTCTATTATAACAGAGACCACTCATCACATGTCGGCTGTAAATATCATCATATTTGCTTTATATTGATCCCAGCGTGTGTTTTCACTTTGCATTATGGTGCTGCAGAAGCACGAGAGCTTAACACACACTCAGATGTGCGCACACACACACACACGGACACACACAGACACACACGGACACACAAACACAAGGCTGTTCCGCCCTCCCTGCTCCATTGCTCCACAGTGATGTTGTCTCACTCCTGTAACGCCTCTGAGGGACGACTTGGTCCCACCATCAGGCCTCTGTGACGTTCATACTGTAGGAGGAGCTTTACAGGGGTACGAATATCACACCTTGAACTGCAGTATGAACTGGACTAAAGGCTGTGAGGACACAAACCCCAAAGACACACTCCGTGACAGTGGGTGGGAGTGGTATCTCAATTTATTCTCCGGTTTGAGGCGACCAGAAGAAGTAGTCTGATGATCATGCCTGTGTTGTTAAGGTCAAACTTTAAAACACAATGCTGCCAAATCAGCTGGTAGGGTTAATAACGATACAAAATGCAATATAGTTCAACATTACTTCTTAAAACTGGCCATTATCAGGCTAACTTAGACCAATCGCACTCCATATAGCCATCTGAATATGTCTTTAGACTCTCAGCATACGGGCCTGCTCGTTGTACAGAAAATCTCTAAAAATACTACGGAAGGTCAGGCTTTCAGTTATCAGGCACCTCTCCTTTGGAATCTTCTACCAGTCAGGGTCCCGGAGGAAGACACCCTCTCTACTTTTAAGAGTAGGCTTCAAAGTTTCCTTTTCGATAAAGCTTATAGTTAGAGCTGGCTCAGGCTTGGACCAGCTCTTAGTTATGCTGCTATAGGTTTAGACTGCTATAGGATTAGACTGCCAGGAGAACTGACACACTAAGATCCTGTCTTTTCCTCTCTGTCCTCTCTCTGTCCATTACTTACTTTAACTCTTCATGTCCCATTAAAGTTACTAACCATAGACCTTTCTGGAGTCTCTGAGCCCCCTTGTCTCGTAGGTTCCTCTGGATCTCTGCCATAGACGGCCTGCTGCTGTGGATGTGCCAGACTCCAGCTGCTACTACTATTCGTCTCATCACTATCATCTCTCTATCTCCTATTCTCCTCTATCCCTCTCTCCAACTCGGTCTCATCAGATGGTTTCTGTCTGTTAAAGGAAGTTTATCCTTGCCACTGTAACTTGCTAAATGCTACAAAGTGCTCTGCTTATGGTGGATTAAGATGAGATCAGACTGAGTCCTGTTTGTAAGATGGGACTGGATCTTATATGTCTTGATGTTGGGTCTTTGTTAATAATATAAGTCTCTTCAGATAACATTTTTTCTCATTTAGAGCTATTTAAAGAAAAATGTATTGATTGATTGATTTCATAGAGCATCTAATGTAGAGAAAGCAACGCTTGGAGTCCTTTCTCAGGGTTGTATATGCCCTGCAGAGCATGATTCATCTCCAAAGTTCACAAGTCTTTCAGCGCTCTCTGCAGTACAAGTAGCACAGCACCACAATTTAACACAGGGTGAATTTTGGGCAGTACTGTGTATGACTTTTTGACATTATAATAAATATTCTCTCATGTAGATAAATGTTCAAGAAAGTTGAATTATGTGAACGTTTCAAAGTCCTAATGTTTACAGACAGGATAATTTTTTATACATAGAAAAGATCAACTTTCATTGTGCTCAAAAGAAACAAAAATCTTGTGTTGTATCTACAATGGAAACTACTATAACCATTATAAACAGCTTTATTGATGTAGAAGTGTTTAGAGATATTTTTGATGTACATATCACATTAGACAAATGTTCATGATAGACATTTGTATATTCTGGGTGTCTTGTTATGCGTATTGTGATCTGTGATTCATGTTGGCATAAATAATTCTCATTCAGGACCTCAAATTAAACAAGCTGCAGACATTTTTCCAAGCCATGCCCCTTAAAATAAAAAGGTAGGCTCTGCTTTTTCAACTTTAGTGACTATAAAACATTTTGATCAAGCTGCTAGTTCTTAAAAATGTACGTAAAGCTAGGTGCTGACGTAGAGGTGACCTTCCTGTACTCACCAGCCTGCCGTTTCCTGAGGGTGACATAAGGCAAAAGGTCGTGGCGGGTGATAATCCGTAGAAGCTGAAGAACATGTCTGAAATTGGTCTCGTCACAGCGACCCTGGCGCTCTAGAGCCAGCAGGAAATCTCTCCCACTCCTGATGCCGCCGCGTTCATACTCGTCAATCACGTCCACAAACAGGAACGACAGTACTCTGACATCCCGGTGCGTTAGCTGGGCTCCAACTATGTCAAACATTCGGTGGAGTGAGTACAGACCATGGGAGTTGTCCACTGCCTCCTCGGGCCACGGCTCGAAGCCGCCATCTCTCCTGGCCGAGCTGGAGTTTGCACGGGTTGCAGAAACATTCCTATTGGCCGCCTCCCCGCCGGTCGCTGCCACACCGGAGCAGCCTGGTCTGCCGGTTAAAGCTCTGTGGTCCACCGGCCCAGCGGTCGCGCCACTCTGACTCGAGTCCAGCTGATTCGCTTGGAGGTGGGGCCGGGCCTGATGAGCGGAGGAGTTCTGGGCTAGCTGAGGAGGAATGACAGCATTGGGGATGTGTGGCTGCTGTGATGTCATCTCAGGGCCCGATGGTGATGAGGGATGCTCTGATCCCTGCAACCACGTCTGTCTGCGTCTGCTGCTGCGGATGAGCTGAGCACAGAGAGGGAGAGGATCACAGATGATTATCTTAACTATCTTAAACCAAGCTGAACATCATTCAACCATCATCGATAAAACATAAGCGAGAGAGGGAGAGGGTGCAAGAAATGGGCTGATGAAAAAGTCACTAGCTGTTTGTCAGGTGATTCAGGATTCCTTCAGGAGTTAAGAGAGTGCTCCTCTCCTATTATGATTTATTAAAGAGATATATTAGGATAAAGGATAAAGACGTGTGAATAGTGGCAGTTTAAATCTTTTTATAATGTGAACTTAGTGCAGAAAAATTATTATTTTCATGAATAACTTTATTAACTTAATATAAATGGCACAAAAATACAGAAGACAAGATAAAAAAGATGTTGTATCCCTGATGTAAACTATTGGACATCATCTCACCCCAATCATTTACGTCACTGTCGTAAACTGAGCACACTTTGTGACAGTCTGGGGGCTAACATGTCAGCAGTGTGGGAAAAACTAACACATAAACTAGAACGCCTCAACAGTCCAACAGCCACCTGGCAATAAATGCAATTTGATCGTTTTGCAAAGCGGTAGCACAAAAGCTGCGTTCAATACCACCAATTTGATACGACATCTAAAACCTGAACATGCAACAGAGGGAAAGGCTACTGCACCAAAGCACCAAACTCTGGACTTTAAAAGTAAGGCTAAATATCATTGAGAGAGAGGAAAGGCTGAAAGAATGATGGAGATGATGGTTGAATTCATCACTTTGGACTACCAGCCTCTCTGTGGTAGAAAGCACAGGTTTTTGTCATCTTTTGGAGCTCATGGTTCAACAGTATGTCCTGATGTCTCACCTTACCAGATTAATTGAGTTGAATAGATTTCTAGTCAAGTAAACATGAATTATTATCATTATCAGTATTATTATCATCATTATTATTATTATTGTTATTGTTATACATCTGCTAAAGGAGTTGTGATTTGTTTTAGTGACTGAATATTAAAGTTAAATAGGCTGTGACACCAATCTGAGTAGAATTTAGATTCTACTCTCGAGTTTTCAACCAGCTGGAATAATTTGATTTATTTACTTTGGTTATTTTTATGTTCACACACACACACACAAAAGAAAAAACAGTGTGCAGCTGGAAGTACTGGATCAGGAATTGGCATTGGCAGATACTCAGGAGACAAAAACAGCTGATTGTGTTATCCCTGAAAGAGAGACGATCAGTATACAAAATTAGTCAAAATCAGAATATGTAGGTCAAACTTTTACTAAATGGGTATTCTGCCTTAGCTGTGCATCTCTTTGACATATTTACATATAAAAACAGCTTTAAAAGCCTCTTTAGAAGTAATGTGTTTGATGTGCACACTGTTAATGCTTACACCGTGTGTGTTTGTCAGTCAGCAGCAAGTGAAGGTAGATTTGATATGATATAAATGTTATTACAGAATTAGATGTGCGTGCAGGATGGTTAAAAGTCCAGAAATGCATACAATGATTGAAGCAGTAAAAACACACTCATAACAGACATATGTTGTAATAAGCAAGTCTTAACTTAACACATGCCACGTCCTCACGATGCTACATTTCACAAAATAAACTTCATCATAAAACCATTTGTGACAGCTAATTTAGCGAAGAATAACAAGCAGTATGTAAACACACAGCTCTGCTCTTTAAAACAAAGCTGTTGCCACAGAATGAGCCCACAGGGGGTCGTTTACACTGCTGCTCAAACAAACAAGCACCCCAAAAACATAGAAACAGATCCAGCTGTTGAGCAACACAGATAACAAGCTAACGCTGGGCTAGCTGAGGTTAGCCGGCATGCTAACGTTACAGATGCTGCTCTGGGCTTTAAAACGGGCTGACAAGATGTCAATTTGGGGTTTAAACCCACCAGAACAGCACTGGATCGTGATTCATTTGATGAAATTACCACCTACATACCTGTGACTGTGCTACATGACCGTAGATCTACGCGTGATGAAACACAGATCCTTTTATTAGCGTCTGTGTTGTAACATTAGCTCACTGCTCATCGTTAACATTAGCTTCAGCCTGACTGAAGCCACGTTAAAGCAAACAGAAGTGTGTGATAACAACCCTGTTACATTACCTCCTGTCTTCTTGGATATTGTTGTTAGATCCAACACAATCACTGGTGGTTAGCAGCTAACGCAGGGTTAGCCTCTCAGTGTGTAAAAGCCTCTTTCAGGACAGAAAACTCGGATCCGTTTGATTTGACTCAGCCGGCTGCACGATGACTATAAAACCTTTGTGTTTACAGTCTCCTGGTGTGCAGGCAGACTTATTTGATTCCGGATATATGAGTTCGTTAGAGGGTTTTGGTCCTCAGACAGACATCATGGGAAAAACAAGCAGACTCCGTTCTTCAGCTAAAATGAAAGAACATCCGGGTCAGAGTGCGTCAGACTTCCGTGGGCAACTCAATCCACGGAATGAAAACAGATTCTGGTTTTAAATCCCTGAATAATCAGTTTACCTCTCAGGTGTGGGACCTAGAAAGAAAATATACTTCCTGTTAAATTGTTAAATCTTTCATCAACTCCGGATATCCAGAAATGTGATCTTTAAAAATCTTAATATCTATATTATCATATATAGTAAAATCGTATAATCTTTATTTTACATCTTTATTTTATGAAAACTGATTTTTATTTATTTTATTTTTTCAGTTACAAGAACCATGCATTTTAATTAACATTTCTGTAAACATGCCAGAGTTAGCCAAAAGGCTAGTTTCCATCCGTAGTCCCTTGCCAGATGTTCAAAATAGGCTCCCTAAGAAAAACAAAATCAAACAAAAAAGGATAGGATAAAACAAAAAAAAGAAAAGAAAAGAAAAAAAAAACAGACATTAGAGTACAAATAACACCTTGCAATTAAAAATGACTAAAAATTACATAAATAGATAACACGATAGTCTTTGAGAAAGTGGCCATTGACATAAAATACATGGAGCATGCAAGACAAGCAGGAAGCAGCAATAATGAAATCTTAAGACATACATGAAGCATGCGAGACATGCATAAAGACAAAAAGAAAAAACAAAGCTTTCTCTGCAAACAAGAAGTAGCTTTAGGCTTATAGTAATAAATGTGTTGTATACATATGTGTTCTTATACGTGTATGCACATGCGGATATGTTTTATATTTTTATACTCCATATTTTATACTAGCTCCTTATACGAATTCTGCTGGCAATCACCAGGAAGAATCCCAAGCGCTCTCTCTGTTCTTGTCTAAAAATATTGTATTGTCTGTTTGTCTGTGAAGCTGAAGGCAATTTTCCACATTGTGGACAAATACAAGTTCTAAGTTTAAGTCTAAATGCATCCATGCATGAAGTATGCATTAGCACATTAAGTAGCATTAAACAGGTTTTAATAAAAACATGCAGAAGCATGCAGACACAACAGGACAACCCTTGACAGTGCTGTACACATTTGCATCAGACAGTGAATATCAATCATTAAAGACTTTTGAGAGACTCCAGACAGACCACCAGAGTGCCCTCTTCCTGATCTCCGGGGACTTCAACCATGTATTTTCTACATAGCTTATTTTGTCTTCTGTACATACTTTTACTATCATTATTTTCATTGTATTTGTATTTATATTTTGTTAATTACTTTCTTCTATTAATATTATTTGATATTCTTACTTATTGTGTATAGGAGCAACTGTAATGACTGAATTTTCCCCCGGGATAAATAAAGTGTTTCTGATTCTGATTCTGAAACTAGCGGCACACACAATTCACATGAAGCAATATATAGAACTCAGTGAGTAAGCAACAACAGAAGCACAGAAAGAGTTGAGACGGAGGAGTTTGGTTTGTAATGCATCTTATACTGGTAATATTAAGCCTTTTGTACCTCTGAAGGTCTAAGACAATCGTTCCCAAAGTGGGGGTTGTAAGATGCCTTAAAAAAAAAAATACAATTTTGAATGATCAAAAATTGCATATTTTATCAATTGTTGTAAAAATATAGAAATGTAGCTAAATTTGAGATGAAACCATGCTAATAAAAAACATCAATTTCCAGCTGGGTGTGTCGTTGCACATGCCGTGACCGATGGTCTGTCAATAGGGGGCCAACAGCATGTGCTGGTTCTCAATGGTCTGCCAGTAGTCTTGGGCCTCAAAAGGTAATGGCCAGTTTGAGACTGCCATACTAGTACCGCTCATGCTCCACCCCCATAATTTATAAAAACCAAAATAAATACTAGTGGTCTACCCTCAGGACACTTACTTTAATAATTTCATAACCATATCCTGGCTGATGTAGCCCTTACAGTCAGGGCAACAGTGTAATCGATAGCAGAAAGAACTGGATCCCTTATAACTTTGTAGCAACTTTGCTTACTGAGTGGCCAGCCCGAGGCTCCCAAAGTAGCATTGTTGAACGTCAGGATGGATAGTGGCACAGACAGAGAGATGATAGAATTTATTTTTTGGGTAGACTACACATGAAACACTTTGAAAAAAAATGTGAATGTGTAAGGAATCTTGTGACAGAAGCAGATTTGTTGGTTAGATGCGTTACAGCAACTGTTGACGCTTTTTTAACCAACACGTACGTCCCTCACAATCCAGCAGCAAATACCATGCTCTTTCGACATATCGCTCCTACTCCAGCTACTTGAGCTGCTCTTTACCAACATGCCAGGGCTACAGACCACTGGCAGGCCAATGAGGACCGGCATGTGCCTTTGGCCTAGTGGTAGGCCATTGGCCACAGCCTGTGCAGCGACATACAGTATGTAGGAGCATGCAATTGACCTCTTTTCATCTTGCTCTCACTCTCAAAGGTGGTTTCAGTGTCAGTGGCCTGTAGCAGCAGCTCTGCATCAACCATATAATGAAACAAGTTACTTTGTAACTGAAGTGTCATTGTTTGGTTGCACCACAGAGCCTTAAGATCCGTCTTATCTAGTAGACCGTAACGTCCAAACTAACCAAAGCATTGTCGCAGATATGATGTCAATTAGGCCAATCAGTAAAAACTTTTTTTCACAATGGGGTGTTTAAGTGCTTACTATCGTTAGCCACGTAGCCTCTAAACAAGCTAACGGCAAATCATAACTGCCATAACTCCTGTTAATCGGCAAACAGCAAAATAAAAGTACATTTTACAATGCATTTTGACATGGTGATGATTATTCTATAGCGTGAAATAACCACTGTGACATCTAGTGGTGAGATCCACATACCGTGTAGTAATATAAACGTACTCTAATATTGTGCAAATGTACGTTTATTATCACAGTTTGCAAAATGAGATGATAGGTACGGTGGCCCTGAGAGTTTACAGCACTGCAACTTAAGAAAACACATGCAAAAAGACAAAACAAGCAAATTAAGAAAACATCTTCATCAATTTGACAACACATGCACAGCATTTAGAAAACACATTAGGACCACAACACTTTAGGAAAATGCGCTGCAAAGACCACAGTACAACACATTAGAAAAACACGCTGCAAAGACCACAGCACAACATATTTGAAGAACGCGCTGCAAAGAACACAACACAACAAAAGTGTTTCCAGAGGACACTTAAAAGTGATGCACACATACGGACATGCTTGTAGTTTAACAGCAGATCACTGCAATAGGCTGAATCATGCGATCACATTGTTAAAATAAATCAAAAACACTTACTTTTTTATCTCATTTTCCAAAACCACTGACGGTAAGAGAACCTTAATAGCGCTGTGCTACAATTTGCCTTCATTATCATGGAGAGATGTCCCAAAACTTGGGACCATCAGAAAACCCTTACAACTTTTATTTAAATCATATTTTTTTCTTTTTCTTATTCCATTCCCTTACTTCGTTTGATCTGTGCCTTAGATTAGATTAGGCTTAAAAATGTCCTTCTAGAAAAAGCATATTCTTCGAGCTGGCTCAGGCTTTGACCAGCTCTTAGTTATGCTGCTATAGGCTTAGACTGCCTGGAGAACTGGAACACTGACACACTGGGATCCTATCTCATCCCCCATCATCACTTACTTTTACTGTATCTGTCCCATTAAAGTTACTTACCATAGACCTTTCTTGTGTCCTTGAGCTCCCTTGTCACGTAGGTTCCTCTGGATCTCTGCTGCTGTGGACGTGCCAGACTCCATCTGCTACAACTACTACTATCCATCTCACCACTATCATCTCTCTCTCTCCTATTCTCCTCTATCTCTCTCTCTAACTCGGTCAAAGCAGAGGTCTGTCTAACATGAGTCTGGTCCTGCTCAAGGTTTCTGCCTGTTAAAAGGAAGTTTGTCCTTGTCATTGTAACTAACTAGATGCTGCAAAGTGCTCTGCTCATGGTGGGTTAAGATGAGACCAGACTGAGTCCTGTCTGTAAAATGGGACTGGATCTTATCCTGTCTTGATCATGGGTCTTTGTTAATAATGTAACACAGAGTACGGTCTAGACCTGCTCTGTTTGTAGAGAGTCTTCAGATAACGTTTGTTGTGATTTGGCGCTATACAAATAATGATTGATTGATACCTGTACCCGGTACTTGTCTGTAATGAAGAAAATATGTATCTGGACCCTTCACTTTGCCATTCCTCTGTAACATCTTAATTGTCGTCAGTGGCTTTGGTTTAGTTTTTAGCATTGTGTCACACCTGTTTGATTACCCTTTGTGCATTTATCTGTTTCCTCTGTTCAGTGTCAGTTTGTTCAGTCTTTTAAGTTCTGTCTCCTCTGTCTTGATTTCCATTGTTGTTTCTAGAGTGGATTTTGCTTTTGACTTTTGTATTATATTCCTCAGTTGTTTCGGACTTTAAAAAGTTACTTTTCGTAGTTTGGGTTTTTGGTCTTTTTTTTTGTTTGCACCTAGCTCCTCCTCTTTCGTTAGGTTATAACCAAGCAGCAACCTCCAGCCACGAGAATTGAAGCCAATGCAGAAGTGTTAAAAACTGCAGTTTCTAGAGTGTCCACTTGAGGCTGGCTCTGGAAGTACCAGAAACCACATACACACCAATTCAAAGAAACAGATATTTACAGCAGAAATAAACATGTTAAACATGACCTCCGGTTAAGGCAGCACCATGTGAGGAGGTGCGGAGAGCCAGAGCTTCGCCAGAACTAACCTTTTCTTTAAATACAACCGCTCTTCAGTCATTCATTCGCATTTCCCCGTTTGAGTAAAGTCTTCTACAACAAGTTTGGGAAAGAGATTGCAGCACAGTTATTCCAGTATGCCTGACAGTATGCGTAAAACAGCACAAGACGCAAACACGGCAACTTCTGAAAACAAGCAGACGGAGATCAGCGGAGGTGCGATTCTCCGCGAGATTAGAAGATTAAAAACTGAGCTTCTTGTGAAGATGGATGAGAAAGCTGAAATCCATGCAAGCAAAATCAGAAAGCAAGGAGAACAACTGAGGGACGAATTTAAAAACACAATGGAGCAAGTGGGCAGCAGGATCACCACTTTGGAGGCTCGTGTGGCCTCCCTGGAGGAGGCTGAGAGCGCCCATGCTGATACTACCACCACCCTGCAGCAAGAGGTAACTCAGCTAAAACGGGATTTTGTTAATCTGGAACAGAGGAACGAGGATTTGGAAGCGAGATCCCGACGATGTAACCTGCGCATACTTGGTGTGAAAGAAAGGCGGGAAGAAGGGAAACATGCCATGGAGTTTGTTGCGCAGCTGCTTAAAGAATCCCTGGGTCTTGAGAAGGCACCTGTGTTGGACCGGGCGCACCGCACTCTGAGGGGGAGACCAGGAGACAATCAGCCTGCCAGAGATTCATCGCAGGGCGACAACTTTCTGGTAATTTACGCAAATTATTTAACATAATCTACATGTCAGGTGGATCTGTATCCCCAGAAGTGATTATCTCACTTGACGCACACAAAGCGTTTGACCGGATAGAGTATAATTATTTGTTTACAGCTTTGAACAAATTTGGCTTTGGCCCAGCGTTTTGCTCCTGGATCGAGATCTTACATGCATCACCAAAGGCTTGTATCAGAACAAATAAAATAGTCTCTAATTATTTTGCCCTATATCGAGGGACCAGACAGGGGTGTCCACTGTCCCCACTTCTTTTCGATATAGCAATTGAGCCTCTGGCTGTAGCACTGAGGAGTGAGGTGGATTTGAAAGGGATCAGTAGGGGGGGACAGACCCACAAATTATCCTTACATGCCGATGATTTAATTCTGTATAAAATTGGTAAAATTTCAGGTTACAAAATCAACCTGTCCAAGAGTCTCTTATTTTCAGTTAATGCTCAGGCACGTTGTATGAACTTTGACCAGTTTCCTTTTAATATAGCTCAGGACACCTTCACATATTTGGGGGTCTCGGTTACACGCAAATTTAAATGTTTATTTAAACACAATCTGAAACCAGCGCAGGAGAGGGCCAAACAGGATCTAAACCGGAGGTCATCACTTCCCATCTCTTTAGCTGGTAGAATAAATACCATCAAGATGACCATCCTGCCACGCTTCCTGTTTTTCTTTCAAACAATTTCTGTCTTTATTAAAAAATCCTTTTTTAAAGAATTGGACCAATGCATCTCGTCCTTTATTTGGAACAAATCCATCCCAAGGATAAGGAAATCATATCTGGAAAGAAAGAAGGCAGATGGGGGCTTGGCATTACCAAATTTTCTACATTACTAGTGGGCCACCAATATTCACAAGATGGTTTACTGGGTATCACATTTCTACCAAAATCAGGGGCCGGTTTGGTCTGAAATGGAGCAGGCTTCATGTAATCCAGTATATTTAACATCAATGCTCTGTGCACCACTACCCCTCAGCATAAGGAAACTTACAAACCCTGTTGTGATTAATACACTGAAGATATGGTCTCAGTTTAGGTCCCACTTTAAGTTTACCAAGGCACTGCCTCTGATGCCTATTACAGGTAACGTCCTGTTCCCACCATCTCTCGTGGACTCCTCCTTTCAGCTTTGGTCTAAAAAAGGCTTAAGATGTGTAAATTACCTCTATCAAGCCAATAATTTTATTCCTTTTGAAAAAATGACACAACGGTATGGCATTCCACATTGCCACTTCTATAGATACCTTCAAGTACGGAATTTTGTCAAGAAGCTGTTTGTGTCCTTCCCATCTTCACCAATACGAGGTCGGATAGATGCTTTTCTTGCTTGGGACCCTCTGCAGCCAGCCCTGATATCCAAACTATACAGCTCAGTCAAGAAATGGCAACCCCTTCTCTGAACCAGAGAGGTGGGCTGAAGACTTTGGGACTGACATTTCTGATGAAATATGGCGGTCTGCAATTTCAAGAATCCACTCTACATCCATATGCATTAGACACAGCCTATTACAGTTTAAAGTCATACACAGACGGCACTTCAGTAGGAGCAGAGTGGCAAAGATGTTCCCAGGATTAGATAAGACCTACTCTCCCGCTGCCACCCGGATGAAGCCACTTTGTACCACTCTTTTTGGAGCTGCCCCAGTCTTATGCCATTCTGGTCGGCCATCTTTGTGACATTCTCCTCTATTTGTGGTAAGGAGATTCATCCTGACCCAATCATTGCATTATTTGGAGTTGTTCCCAGAGTTTTCGCACTCACAGGCGCACAGGGTGACGCTTTAGCCTTTTTGTCGCTACTGGCCCGACGTCTAATTTTGACTAACTGGAAATCCACAGAACCACCATCACACAGTAATTGGGCGGCAAGTGTGATGGCCCATTTAAAACTTGAAAAACTCAGATACTCCATTAAGGGCTCAGCTGAAGTATTTTTTAAAGTCCGGAAGCCCTTCCTCTCTTAATTTGAACAAAATTTAACCTCTAAACAGTGAAAATTTTATATGGGAACCTCCTCCCCCTAATCTCAGAGTGTCTGAATTTCTCGATTGGCACACTGTACAGGGATTAATTTTTTCTTTTTTTTTTCAATTCTGAAGATATTAAGATTACGAGTTTTCCATTATGAGAGTAACAGCTGACTTGATTGATAGGTGGGAACACTGTAGCTGTTAGCAAGGAGGCTCAAAGCCCGCCTCTTTACCTCACACTGGCTCGACAGAAGTTCGATGAGTTCAGCATTTCTAATATGGCTCCCACCGATGATTGGTTTCAAAATAGCGCTTCAGAACAGATGGGTGACGTCACGGATACTACGTCCATTATTTATACAGTCTATGGTTATCACACTCAACTGATTTTTCTCAATGCCAACCTGAGGACATTAATAATATTTGCTCGAGTTTGGTTCTGGTTCTGTTTGCTCGAGTTTGGTTCTGGTTCTGTTTACTTGAGATGGTTCTGGTTCTGTTTGCTTGAGTTTGGTTTTGGTTCTGTTTGCTTGAGTTTGGTTCTGGTTCCATTTCTGTTTGCTTGAGTTCGGTTCTGGTTCGGTTCTAGTACGGTTCTGGTTCAGTTCTGGTACGGTTCTGGTTCGGTTCTGGTACGGTTCTGGTACGGTTCTGGTTTGGTTCGGTTCTGGTTCGGTTCTGGTACGGTTCTGATATGGTTCTGGTTCGGTTCTGGTTTGGTTCTGTTACGGTTCTAATATGGTTCTGGTTCGGTTCTGGTTTCGCTTCTGGAACGGTTCTGGAACGGTTCTGGTTTGGTTATGTTCTGGTTCGGTTCTGGTACGGTTCTGGTTTGTTTCTGTTCTGGTTTGGTTCTGTTCTGGTTTGGTTCTGTTCTGGTTCGGTTCTGGTACGGTTCCGATATGGTTTTTGTTCTGGTACGGTTCTGTTCTGGTTTGGTTCTGTTCCGGTTCAGTTCTGGTACGGTTCTGATATGGTTCTGGTTTCAGTTCTGGTTCTGTTCTGGTTCTGTTCTGTTCTGGTTTGGTTCGGTTCTGGTTAAGTTCTGGTTCAGTTCTGGTAAGGTTCTGTTATGGCTCTGGTTCGGTTCTGGTTCAGTTCCGGTTCGGGTCTGGTTGGGTTTGCTTGAGTTTTGTACTGGTTCTGTGTGCATGAGTTTGGTACTGGTTCTGTTTGCTTATGTTAAGTTCTGGTTCCAACCCTAGTCCCAACCCTAATCCTAACCCTAATCCTAAACCTAACCCTAACCCTAACCCTAATCATAACCCTAATCATAACCCTAACCCTAATCCTAACCCTATTCATAACCCTAATCCTAACCCTAATCATAACACTAACCCTAGCCCTAATCCTAACTCTAATCATAACCCTAACCCTAATCCTAACCCTAATCCTCTAACCCTAACCCTAATCCTAACCCTAATCATAATCCTAACCTTAACCCTAATCCTAACCCTAACCCCAACCCTAATCCTAACCCTAATCATAACCCTAACCATAATCATAACTCTAACCCTAATCACAACCCTAACTCTAAGCAGAACCCTAATCATAGCCCTAACCCTAATCATAACCCTAATCATAACCCTAAGCAGAACCCTAATCATAGCCCTAACCCTAATCATAACCCTCAACCTAACCCTAATCATAACCCTAACCCTAACCCTAATTTAACCCTAACCCTAATCCCAACCCTAACCCTAATCATAACCCTAACCCCTAACCATAACCTTAAACCTAATCACAACCCTAACCCTAATAACAACCCTAACCCTAACCCTAGGATCAGGGTGAGAATGGTTTTGTAACAGAATAAATGCACAAAATTGGGCAATTATAAAGCTTCTCATAAAAACACTGTACGTAAAAGGGTTTTAAACACACAAACCATTAGTTTTTGCAAAGTTCACGTAAAATATACAGCTACAGAAGATCCTAAATTAAGAGCCGTTTGGGAGTCGTTTGGGAGCCGAGTCAGAAGAGCTGCCTCTCTGAAAAGAGCCGAACTTCCCTTCACTAAAGCACATGCTTACTACCATTTCCACTCTTAGATGTCCTTGGAACTATTTGTATTGTAAAACGTATCAATGTAAATACTTCAGACCTGTACCGTAGTGATAAACAGATAACACTTCAATTTGAATCAAGTAAATACCACTTGTATACTTTAAAACAGAGGGTCATTTCTTTCATTGTGGACTCAACATGACAACATTTATACTTTTCAAGTAATTGATCTTAAACGCTTTCAGAAAATTAACAGTAGCAAGACTCACATATCCCTTCGAGCCACCAAATGGTATCATAACAATGGTATATGCTGTTTTTTAATGACACAGCACAATCTTATAATTTGTTAGAAATGTATTCAAATTATTTCACGGACCCCCATGCTATGGTTCGCAGACCCCCAGGGGTCCCAGGACCCCACTTTGAGAACAACTGAGCTAGAGTACGGTAATTGAGCTCTCAGCCTGCAGAGAAAGTTGTGAGGCACAGACCCCCAAGCTCTCTGCCCGACTCCACTGGTCACACTATAACTTAAATATAAGACTCTTTAAATCAAAAGAGCACCATAAAACTAGACAATATAATCACGTTTTCTGTGAATACATGATTATGAAGTGAAGGAGAAAAGATGTGAAAAAAGTTGCGCAGTGTCGCTGTCTTTTCCAGCACAGCGTGCACTCAGCTTTCAATGAATGGGGATGTGTTTTGTTAATAGGGTCAGGTCGCACGCAGCCATGTTGGAATAATTTTCCAGGACTATATGTGATTTTCCAGAACATTTTACCTTTTCTCCCATTTTCCAGGTGTTTTCCAGTACTGGAAAACTGGTCAACTGTTTTACAGGTTTTCCAGGTTTTCCGGGACGTGTGGGAACCCTGTACGTCCATATTTTATACAGTCTATGGTCAGCTGTAAAGGATCTGTGGGGATTCCCCAAATGGAATGTCTGTGTCATAGTGGTCAGAGGTGAGGCAGAGATCAAAGGCACGACATTGACAATGACATCATAACGTGTAGTCTACTGTTATCTAGGAACAGTCAGCCCAGCTCATCTCAGACCTATCACCATATATCATAGAAGTGTGAGAGCAATTATCACAATATTACCACAATCAAATATGATTTCAACAGTAAGTCTATCAGCCAACGACTCCTTTGACTGGGCCAGGATGCAGATGGGAAACATCCATTACATTTGCAGCGGAGCAGAAAAAGAGGCTCTGTTAAACCAGATCAAGGATCAGGAGACTCGGCTTCAAATGGCCCAGAATCAAATCACTCGGCTCACTGGTGATCTTGAGTCTGAGGTGACGGACAATCGCACCCTCTGGCGTCAGGTTGAGTATTTGACCAATGAGGTCAAGAGAGGTAACGACAGTACCAAACATTACAAGGATCTGTACTCTACAGAGCATGCCCAGAAAATCGAGCTTGGAATGCAAGTGAGGGATCTAGAGGGACAGCTGGATGATCAAATGAACCAGAATAATAACCTCTTGATTGAGAGCGAGCAACAAAAGGTAAGTATTGAGCAGATGTCACAGGACCAGGACCATATCCTGTGTCTGAAGGCTGAACTTGATGCCCTCAAACAAAACAACCATCTTGAAAGAGAGAGGAAGTGCCAAGCTAAAAAGGCTGCTCAAGTAAAGATTAAGAAGCTGAGGGCTAAACAAATGAGAATTAAACAAAGAAAGGAACAGGAACATCAACTCCTTCTTCAAGAACTTGACGCTCTCAAACAAAAGACCAGCCTTGAAGAAGAGAGAAAGAGTCAAGCTAAGAGGGCCGCTGAAGTAAAGATCAAGAAGCTGAGGGCCGAACAACAAAAAAAGGAACAGGAACATCAACTCCTTCTTCAAGAACATGACGCTCTCAAACAAAAGACCAGTCTTGAAGAAGAGAGAAAGAGTCAAGCTAAGAGGGCCGCTGAAGTAAAGATCAAGAAGCTGAGGGCTGAACAACAAAAAAAGGAACAGGAACATCAACTCCTTCTTCAAGAACATGACGCTCTCAAACAAAAGACCAGTCTTGAAGAAGAGAGAAAGAGTCAAGCTAAGAGGGCCACTGATGTAATGATCAAGAAGCTGAGCACTAAACAGAAGAGTTTCCGACAAAGACAGGAGTCCTACCACAGGGAGATCCAGACACTGAAAATTACACTCCACATGACACTCCACAAACGGACCTTACAAAATGTTCAAGAGGAGGATGTTGAGCTCTGCTTCCCAATGATGCTTCAACTCGTAGATGAGCCTGAGGGCCAAATTTGCCTGCAGGAGACTGAAGATGATGCCCTTCCTACTTTACAGGAACCTGGAGTCTTGGAGGAGGAAATACACTGGTTCTGGAAGAGATTTTTGCTCATGCTCTGTCTGATAAAGGAAACCCCCTCCCAGCAGGACAAAGTCAAATACATTAATCTCTGATCGGGCAGGAACCTATTCTGTGTGGAGTGTGCATGTTCTCCCTGTACATTGAGTTGGTTTTCTCCGGGTACTCCGGTTTCTTCCCAACGCACAAAGACATGCCTGTTAGGTTAATTGGTTACTATAAATTGCCCCTATGTGGAAGTCTAAAAAAATAAAAAAAACAAATACAAACTTTAGGTGTTCTGTTTTTCTCTGTTTGGAATAATGGCATGGTGAAGTGGAAAATAATTGGTCAATTTAAAATAAGGTTTGCTGATAGAAGTCCATGTAGGAGTTCATAAATAGTATTTCATACATAATTGCAGCCGCTTGAGCCTGGCTGAAGAAGCATCGGAAATCACATACAAACCAATTCAAAAAAGACGTTCTTTGCAGTAATAATAAACATGTTCACAGCCTGGTTCAAAAAACGGCTTTAGTCTACATAGCTATTCTCTCTATCTGCACACACTGTACGGGGGGTGAATTTTTTTCTAACGCGATGGTTCAGAACATATTAAGATTTACAAGTTTTTGCCCAATTAAGGACATGACTGACTTGACAGGTGGGAACACATAGCTGTTGGCTAGGAGGCTCCAACCCTGCGTCTTTACGTCACTCTCTTTTAGATGAGTTCAGCATTTCCAATAAGAGAGTCAAATATTAACTATCTGCTGACAGCTGTTGGGCTAATAATCTGTGTCAGCTGGTTGTTGCTTTACTCCCCGCTTTTCTCATTAACACAGTAAATATGTGCAGGTGATGAAGATGTCACGTGTGTGAGGCGGCCATCGCGGTACTGCTGCGTGCTCGGTACATCATACAGCAGTCTTTATTAAAGTCTAATTCAATTTGGTGACACTGCACAACAATACAAAATATTGATATTAAAAAAAACATACTGTCACTGAGCTTCATGGTTGTCTTACGTGTTCTGGTGTGACTTTGATTTTTACCACCTAATGAATAAGTTTGAATGCGGCACGTTTTTTCACTCTTCACTTCAAAGAAATGTGAAGGTAAGACAAGGTAGGGATGGGAAATGATTTTCGAATATTCAAATATTCACTTTGTAAAAATTCAATAGTTACTTTGAATATTTTCTCATTTTAAAAGTACAATTTTTCATCATTTTTACCTGTACTTGGTTGTAATATGGTATCCCCAGCTACAGAGCATCATAAAACTGTTTGCAAAGTGTTAGGAAGTTGCTAACTGCATTAAATAGCAAAAGAAGAAGAAAACATTAGCGACAGTCAAGGCGATTTTCTCTGTTTATTGTTTGATATTAGAGGGGATGTCATTTTACTCCACTAAACAATACAAATTCAAAGCAGTTCAGCACCACGGATAGCGACCATTCTGACACCCACTTTAACTTTTTCAACTAATGAGAGCACAGTACGCCACTGTATCAATCGCTATAAAGTTTAGTAAAATTGGCACAGCGGCCCACATGTTCACATACAAACAAAAAATCAATATGAAGTACTCGGCCGACTCACCACTGTTTGGACGAGCCTTAAGCTCCGCGGACTTTCCCACGATGCGCTGTATGTCCATTTTCTTTGCTCTGTCATTCTCAATAGATAACATGACATGTCCACTCAGTCTCTCCTGTCCCATCGTGCTCATCAAGGGGTTTTTAGTTAGTTTTAACTTGGAGAATGAGCACTCACTAAGCCGCCAGGCAGCTCGGTGAAACTCCTTATCTCGTGCTTGCAGCAGTGTGTTGGGGTTGCCTCAAACATGTTCCCAGTTCCATTTAAGCTGGTGAATCTTTGGGACAGTTGCTGGATGATGATATCAGGCAAACATTCACCCGAAAGTTGCTTTCTGGGACAGTTAGGCGACTGTCTTCATCAAAGTGACACCTAACTTTTCTGGGCCTGGTTGTTTCGAAACTGCGATTGACTTCCCAATTGAGTAGCTAGAGCAAGAGTGGCAGACTACTAGAGTAGATGCGTTTATTTCATTGTCAGATCTTCTGTTTTTGCTCACAGCATTCACCTTTTCACAGATAGCCTCCCAAATCGCGTTTCTAAAGCTGAGATGTCTCTGCTGGAGTTCACCGATGTGTTCAACTCCATGGCTTCAAACTTCATTTATCGCTTAAGGCCACTCTGTTCTCTCAAACTCTCCATGGTGACAGCCGATAGCACACGCAAAATCCTCATTAAAAGGGTGGTCCGCACCACTTTTGCACTTGTTATCATTTGCGCACGCAGTCATAGTAGATCACCCGCAACACGCCCAGAAACAGCACGTGCAAAATTATTATTTGCACACGCAAATTAACACTCGTTATTTGGGATCTTAGTAGATCAGGCCCATAGACTTCCATGAAACTGTTAACTGCCATTCCTATTGATGTTATATCTTCATTCTCTTGAGTTTCTTTGGTTTAGTTTTGTATTTCGCCTTGATTTGTATTCCAGTTATCATTTGTGGTGTAATGTCAATTATTCTCTACCCTGGTTCTCCTGTTCTCCTTCTGTGTAGTGTTTCTTGTTTTATTTTGTCGTACTTTCCCCCAGTGTCAAGCCTTTTACTTCCTGAGTTTTCCCTCTTCAGTCATTGGGTGCATCTCAAAGCTCTAAACTGCAGTCTCCTCGCTCCTCGGCTGAACCAGAAGTAGTTACTGACGCGCCATTTTAATTTGTGTCCCAAAGCTCTAAACGCTGCTGAAGGAGAGAGGACCGAGGAGCAAGGAGACTGATCGGAGGAGGGATAATCGAGGAAACACGAGAGCTGACTTCGCGGAAGTCTTTTCTCTGACAGACACGCCCCCTTATCGAATATCACTCACCGATTGGACGCTGCAGCGGCTCGGACTTAACCGAGACTTAACGTCAGCTGAATTTAATAATAGAGAAAAGAGGGACCTTAAAACAGTCACTATGGGAGCCCTGAAACAGATCATAAACATACGTTGGTTTCTAAACAGTCTGTATGTGATGAGCTGAGATTAAAAAGTGTTTGATGTGAGTTTTAAAAACTTTGAATTGAAGATATTTCACTTTTGTTTAAGAAGGTTCTCGATGTACTGTATGCTGCCCCCTCAGCTCGTATGCCATCTGATCACATATCGTCTTTTTTCCTCTCTTAAATTCAAAGAATGTAAAACATCAGGAAATAAACAGCAGCAGTGAGCAGAATGGTAAGGGCCTGTGTCCACTAACAGCGTTTTTGCACTTGTACAAAAATGCCCTCAGTGTCAGCTGATTTAAGTCGCTGCACTCTCAGTTTGAAAATAGTTAAAATCTTTATAACACTGCCAATGTTGTAAATTTCACTTCTTGATCAACGGCCAATCAAAATCAAGAGGGGGGTGGAGGTTTTATATTTAGAGACTTACCATTTTATATCTATAGGGGATCGGGGTTACCCTCTGACCCAGTGGTTAATGACACCCCTGGCCAACCCACAGACACCCTTTCTCTGTTCCCTTCACTCCATAACTAACAGAAGAAAATAAAATGTGCTTGCTACATTCCACTTTGCCCAAAATAATTTCAATCTCTGCCTCGGAGAAGTTCTTTTTTCGCTCTCTATCCTTCTTGCGCCATGATTGCAGGGCAAGCCGACCAGATGCATAGGTCTGTGTACTTATATGGTGGTTATTTGCTATTCATGGGCAGGGATTTATGCTAATTGATGATAACCTGGAGCGCGCTGTCAGTTTACGATGGGTTGGCATTCATGATCTTACAGACGTGTTTACGTTCAAATCTGAGTTTCCCACGCCGTTCATGAATCCGGAGTAGAGTTTTAGTAGCTTGAGCTTTTATGTGAAAATCTACACACAGATTTACTCACGTATCATGAATGAGACCCACTGTGTGGACCACTGCATGAAGCGACAGAGGACAGACAGCTTTTGTCGGCTGCATAGTCACTCACTCTCCAGCGGTTGGTCAGCTCGGAGAGGTCAGAGCGAAGCACAGGAGAGATCACACTGCTGACTGTACCTCCGGCCACCTCCAGGCGCTGCACTCAAGTTCCACCCTATCGGAGAGAACCGAGTTTGGATGATCAGAGAGCCTGCAAGGGGTACCATCATACCTGGTGGAGCTTCCAGAGAGGGCTGTCTGAGGTTCTCAGTTGTGGTTGTGGTACAAGCTCAGGAACGTGTCCCTCATGGAGTCCATGGTGCTGCTCATTGGACAGTTCCTCAGGTTAGTGAAAACAGGGTCCTCGGAAATTTGGATTCAAGCTGTTCTGCTGAAGATTTTCGAGCATGTGCTCTTACTGGCCGTCTTTTTAATTCTCCGGACATGCCACACCTCTCCTGTGAAAGTCACATCTGCCTTAAGACTTTTTTCATCCCTGACCTCTACGTTAATGGTTACATTGCAGTTTCCAAATCTGCAGTAACCTATTGACCTGAATAAAGCAGACTTCACCATAGGGCTCTGCAATATGGGTGGAGGGATTTTAGTCCCCTTGTGATTACAGTCCCCAAAAAGGTCTGCCCTTTTGCGTCTTTCTGAGGTTTAGCCATTCCTTTTTGTCGATAAAAAAAACAAAACAAGGCTGCTTCAGCAAAGGCCTTCTGAAGAATTCCTATTATGTACCGTTTTCCGAGGAAAGTCTCAGGTCTGTTGTCTGTGCAGTGTTCACAAACCGGCAACATAGAGGAGAAAGAAAAATGTTTACAAAGAGAAATATTTCTCTCTGAGATGTGTGGCAATGGAACTTGAGGTCATATGTATGGTGATCTCACATCATTTATATGCAGAGCAACTTCATAGGCATTGACCAATATATTAAACAGTGAAAAGAAAGTCTCTTTATAATCCAAACATTACAGAATTATGACACCAAATAATGTATTTTGTAATATAATGTTAGCCATTGAAGATTTATTTAATAGTTACAATTACCCTTTCGCTGGAGGATGAAGCCGTTGCTGATGGTGACAAATAACTGTTGCGAATGTCACTGTCAGGGTTTTTCTCAAATACTTTCTATAGGGAGTGAGAGTAAGTAGGGGTCATTTCTAACATATTTACTATATTACAAATTTAACTTTAACATGGTGTACCAAATAGCATGCATATTAAAAATGTCCCCAAAACATGTCTTTAAAGTTTATGCTCAAGAAAAAACACTTGGAAATCAGATTTTAGCATGCCTGAAGAACCCTCTTCTTCAGCCCTGCTCAGAACAAGCGGTTTTCTCTCTGACCACGCTCCCTCAGGAAGTGGATATCCCCTCGGCTGTCCAGCACGTTGATCTAATGTTTACATGTTGGCTGAATATACACGGCTGCTCACAGACCCGCGTTACTTCAGCCCTCTAAATCTGATCCAGAATCTGATCCTGATGGAGAGGCGCCTGTAGCAGGACCTTTCTGAAGGATTGGTCACAGATTTAGTGTTTCTTGTTGTTTTATTTATCAGTATGTCGACGTGTGTCTTGGTCCACAACTACGAACATGTAGCTATGTGGCTATGCCAACTAGCGCTAGCACTTTCCATGATAAATAAAAATCATCCACTAGATCTTCAAATCTGCAGACGTGGGGAGTAAAACCGACCTCTACCAGAAAGGCAGCAGGACCTTTCTGAAGGATTGGTCACAGATTCTGTGTTTCTTGTTGTTTTATTTGGCAGTATGTCGACGTGTGTCTTGGTACACAGCTACGACATGTAGCTATGACGTGGGGATTAAAACTGACCTTTGTGTTTATTAAGACAGCCTACAACTAGCATGCCTGTCAGTAGAATTTGAGCAGAATTTAACTTTATTTTTCTCAAAAACTATACAGTAAAATCGGATGAAACTGCTCAGGGTGACTGTCAGGAACATGAGGAACAAGAATCCATTGAAAGATCTTTGTCACCTCTCATAGATTTTTCAAAACAAAATTATGATATTGAGTAAAATATCAAAGCGTGTCAGTAGAATTTGAGCAGAATTTAACTTTATTTTTCTCAAAAACTATACAGTAAAATCTGATGTTAATTCTCAGGATGACAGCCAGGGACACGAGGAACAAGAATCCATTGAAAGAGCTTTGTCACCTGTCATAGATTTGAAAAAATTAAATATCAATATCACTAAAGCATCAAAGCATCTCAATGCAATTTGAGCAGAATTAAACTTAATCTTTCTCAAAAACTTTTCAGTAAAGGCATCTTAAAATGTAGAGAACTATTACTTTTTCTGTAATTATTTTTTTTTATTTTCATACTCAATAAAAAAAATTGGAACAACGCAGCTGCATTCCTCCTTTTTGGTCTCTCTATGCAGCCGTACCTTAATTCCCTGTATAGACGCGCATCATTTTTCAAGCCGCGGCTGGCTTAACCGGGGTTTTGCAAAAGATGGCTCGCTTGACCGCGGTGGTACGTTCTCCTTGGTCTGCAAAACTTCTGTTGTCCTCTTTTTCGCAACAGGTGGTTTAGGGAGTAAGGGGCGTGTTGTCACACTTTTGGCTTTCACCTAAAATTCTCGGTCTAAGTACATCACAGTCACTCAATTTCTATATCAAATTAAATATTAATTTATTGTGCACAAATGTATTATCTTCAGATTTTCACTTCTCATTCAAATAATAAATTCTACATGATCAAGTACAGATTTTACATTTGTGACAAGTTGCCCCATCACAGGGTAGGTTGTCATAGTATTTCTCAACAAATAATAATATGTAACACACTTATTCTTGCATTTGAAAGTCTGATTTATTGAAAGTAGATGTCAGGTGACTTAATGATATAATGAACCAGTTGGATCTCCAAGTCAGCTGGGAAAATCTGCCTAGGCTGAACATAGCCCACCACTGATGTTGACCCTCAATTTCTTCTGATGTAATCTTTTGACAGTAGCGTGTTAGGGTCCTGTAACTAATATTGAAGTCTTTGGCAGTACTCCTTATTGACTTATTTTCAAGTTTTACCTGCTTCACTGCCCTTAACATTATGTCAGCTGGTGTACTGCCATTGTCGGTCTTGCATTTATAATTTCAAAGCATTTTAGCAGGGTTCCCTTCTGTCCTTCTTTATATTCTTCCTTCTGCTTGCATAAGCCTATACATACAAAAAATAATTTAATCAATAAATATTTTCAAAATTTAATAAAGCATCCTCCTATATATTTTTTTACCGTTTTGTGGCCACATGATTTATAACAATCGAATTACCAATAATAATAATGTTTTTTGAAGCAGTATATCAACACACACATTGTTGTTTGCAGGTTGCACAGCTAGACAAGTTGGCTTCTGCAGGTCTGCAGTTAAAAAATGCTGTAATATATGTATACTGGGGCAAGTTGTCACATGCCCCGAAATCACTGAGACAACTTGCCCCAGAGTGACATGTGGTCTAATGCTAGCTATGCCACAAGCTAACTTTAGTACAGGACTTTGGTTCAGGTATCAAAATAAACATTTTCTCTCCTCTATTCTGTATAAAATGTACCAATTAAGCATACTTACTAATCACATGTTATGACATTAAATGTAAATTGAAGGTTTTTTACCTCTATGTTGGAAAAATATAAAAATTCTTCTCATCCCAAATTTCAGTGACTAAAACTGTGTGTAAGTAGCAGGATGACTTCAGAACTGTGAGTTGCACATTATAATTATAGACAGTGCCCTCTGGTGGTGGAGATATAACCAGTGTGACAGTTTACCCATGTGACAACATGTCCCAATCTCCCTACTAAAGAAATTCGAAATTTGTTTTTGTGCTATTTCAGTGCTCACTTTAAGTGGAATTATGAAGCTGTCTATAGCTGCTAGGTGACAAGCTTAACTAATATCTATTGACCTTAATATCTATTTAAAATGAATATTTAAAATTGCTATAATTATTTCTCAGATCTTCCTGAAGCATTACATTTTCACAAAATAATAAGAAATGTTTATTGTGTTAATTCATTCATTCAACTTATTTGTGGATCCAAAAAAGATGTTGTGATGCCTGCCTTTTCCAACAGGGGGTGCTACGGGTGCGCACAGCAGATCCACAGGCTATCATTGTGAAACAATAATCAGACGTGTGTAAAAACAGCGCACATGAAAATATATGAGAATATACTGTTTCGCTCTATCTAAAGGATAACTCACAGAGGTTTTATTTATCATATTACTTGACAAATGATACAACACAGACTCCCTGTACACCCAGCAGCCTGAAAACATAACATCATAAGACTAAAAATGGACTTAATGTTCAGAGAGAAAAATAAGGAGGAACTAAAAATGTAATCATCCAAAAAAAGAGTTATAGGGCCCCTTATTAATCTCAGCATAAGACAGTAGAAGATTGGTGAAAATGTGGGATCCGTGAAAGCTGACTGCAGCAGGTGAATTTCATAAAACCCCCACAGCAAAGACCATCAGACAAGAGGTTCGGGCAGTTTGGAAAGGCGCTCCCTGTGGCCAGTAAAGCCATATTCTGCTTGTAATGTCACTTTTCAAGGCCCCAAATGCCTGTTACACCACATTCTTTTTGTGCATTTTTCCTGGACGGTTATTACAGTTGTTATAGTTATTATAATTGCAATTTCTCAAATGACGTAAAAATTGTGAATATAACTGCTTAAATGGGAAGCAATCTCTCTGAAAGAGCATGTTTCAAGGGCGCTGACTTAATTGGAATTGTTTAAATATTTTACAAAAACAATTGGTTGATTTATTTTTAATAAAGAACACAAGCTGCAGCCCAAATTTTCCCACCTTATCATTACAAATAAAACTGTAAATCTTTTTGAGAGTTACTGGGCAGGGATGAAAAAAAACAAAGTGTGAAATGTAACAAAAGTCAGATTCATTTGAAAAGTGCTCTGGGTACTTCCTAAAGCTTTTAAATGATATTTGGTATAGGTGAGAGGATCAAGGAGAGAGGAGGGAAATAGAAGGAGCAATATGTGAAGGTACACGAGAGCAGCCTTCAAGGAAGTTTCTTTACTGACAGAACCTCCAAATAGATATCACAGATATAACTTTGTAACATCACTGGAGATTAATAACAGAGAACAGGGACCTTTAAACAGACTTTAAACAGACCATAAGCATATGTAAGTTTCTAAACAGTTTGCATGTGAACGGTGGTATCAAGAGGTGTTTGACATGACTTTTAAGTACAAAATATCAAGCTTAGCTTTAAAAAAATGAAGAAAACAGAGGATGACTTCAGAGTTTTATTTCTGATTTATTTTTTGATATTTAACAAAAGTTATTAGTAACATAATCTAAAATAATGCAGATAATATAAACATTTCCTCTTAAGATCAGTTATTTCTCTTTTTAAATGTTACTTTAAATTTAATTAAAGTATGAAACAGGAGAAGTCTATCAGACACTTTCAAAAAAATTATCACGCCAAAGTTTTATATAAGGCTAATCATTAATAGATGTCAGGTTTAAAAAGTGTCATCATTTTTTTATTCCTGAAAACTTTAAACCTAATTAATAACTTTCTGTGTTTCAAGAAATAATACAAAGTTCAAAATCAGCTTATCAGTAAATGTTAATGCAGATATTTTATAACTATTTAATATTGGCTGGTAGAAGTGGTCCGTATAGTTCTAAGCAAACAGACTGCACTTTTTTCTTTATGTGTTTGTTGAAAAGGTAACAGGATACAGAAAAAAAAAAGTCACAGTGTGTGTTTTATTAAAATGAATACAGTGTACATGTGTGCAGACACAAACAGTTGACTGATCCATCGATGATCTCCTGACGCTGTCATCACAAACCGATGTCGCTTCAGTAGAAAGGACGTCTTGTGTCTCTTAAAACAAATTCCCTCATTCTTTCTCTCCCTGTTTTCGTTTCCTTGCATCTGTCTGTGTATCTCTGGTCGAAGAGACTGAGACACATGTGAGGGATGCATGGATGCACCTTAAGGGTAATGAGGTACTTCTTCCTTTTCCTCTGAGTTGACAATTCCCTGTGATTTCTTAGAGTTGACGATACCCGGCGCTGTCTTGGAGTCTGCATTCTCACCTGATTCCTTGGAGTCGACAATTTCCTGGAAAGTTGTAGTTGCCTCCTCACACTCCACGTTCTTGGATTTAGCAGGAATCTGAACAAGAACAATCGTAAAAAGGTCCTGAGTGGTTAGCATGATATGATGGGATTTTGCAAAGTAGAACATCCTGCATTGCACACCTGGACACACATTTTATCCACCAATCACAGCCCTCTGACATCATCTTTGTGCTGCTGTGCATATTGAAAATTTCCTCTGTGGTTCATTAGATATTTCATATTGAAGTTTAAGTATAACGTTTTTGCCACAGTACAGGCAGAGGTGAAATGTTACATCCCTTCCATGGACTGATTTGATATGACATGTGAGATCAGTTTGTCTATAGCAATGCTTTAGTTTTTGAGAATTGATCACCGTCCTTATTGGCTTTTGACCAATCAGAGTCAAGCATTAAACAAAGCGAGGTAATAACTTCATAAAATTTGAGTATTTTTCAGTCGTACAAAAGGATTCAAGCTGAATGTGAGTGAACCGTTTGTTGTAATAATGTTTTTCCACATCTACAAGCAAAAGACAGTTTCAGTTGTTTAATTGTGTTAAAAATGAAGGTTATTGCAGTGCTACATATTTACCTGGTTGCACACAGCCTTCCCGTAGCGTATAAAGGTGGCAAAGTGCTCACAGTTAAGGCTGGTGAGTTTATAACCAAGCTCTTTATCAATGAGGGCATCCCGCCGTTTCCTCATATCTTCAGGCGCTGTTGCTCTGAAGGCGTGACCGTTGTTGGCAATGAAGACGTGGGCTCCTTCTGGCACAGTCACCTCACCAAGAGGCATCCTACGGATCTTTGTCCCACCCAGAAGGAGGTCCCCACAAACGGGGAACCACGATTGCAGGGAGGTCCGTACTTTGTTCATTAACTTCCCCTCTTCTAAAAAAAAATAGGAGAGAGTTTGTTTTTCAGAATGTGCATCAATTCAACAATCGATCTTTTCTTACTGGGAACTTAAGTATGTAATGAAGCTGCTGTAGAAGAGGTGCATTATCCACTGTGGTGCTTTGTGGAGAAACAATTGACTGTAAAGATTGTCAGCACGTATGTACCTCCTCACGTTGTACAAAAGTTAAGCCAAAATACCTCACTCTATCCAAAGCATACCCAATACAGTTGGTAGAACTGGACTGTAAACATTTTTAATTTTACCATAAAGTGGACTTTATGGACCAAATGGGGATTCCTTGGTTTTTGCAGAAAGCCTCAAGTAGACATTTGAGCAACTGCAGGTTTTTGCACTTTCATATTTGCTTCTTGTTTCTCCCTGTCCCATTAAAGTTACTAACCAATGACCTTTCTGGAGTCCCCGGGCTCACTTGTCTTGTAGGTTTCTCTGGATCTCTGCCGTAGACAGCTTGCTGCTGTGGACATGCCCGACCCCTACAGTTTTCTTAGCGAAATAATGCTCAATTCATGTTGAAGTAATTCATGACTCATGATGAATTTTTGTATTAAATAATTATTAATTCCTGTTGTTCACCATAAACTAATGATCCTGTCATTATGACTTAAGGTAATGAAATGGTGTTTAATACATCATTAGTTAAGGTATGGTAATTAACAGTTACTTCATACATCAATCCATATGTGACCAAATTTGCTGGACAGACAAGTTTTTTTTTTAGGATAATTGCATATGAACAGCCTATCAGGCTGAATTTTTAAATGTCATATTTTTGAGAACATACTAAATGGTGTGTGTGTATATATACATATATAAATAGTATAGAAACACACATATATGTGTTTATATACTGTATATATACAGTATATAAACAAATGCACACACGCACACACACACATACACATACACACACACATGTGTGTGCGTGTGTCCTTGCCACTGTAACTTGCTAAATGCTGCAAAGTGCTCTGCTCATGGTGGATTAAGATGAGATCAGACTGAGTCCTGTCTGTAAGATGGGACTGGATCTTATCCTGTCTTGATGTTGGGTCTTTGTTAATAATAGAACATAGAGTACGGTCTAGACCTGCTGTTTGTAAAGAGTCTTTAAATAACATTTGTTGGGATTTGGTGCTATATAAATAAAGATTGATTGATTGATTGATTGATTGATGTTTCAACACTGGAGGTTCCCGCCTGCTTGAAACTAGCAATATAGACTGAAAAATCGTTGGAAAAATGTTAACTGAAGAAAAAAAATCAAATGTAAAGAAGGTAGTTAACCCATAGACTTCCATCAGACTGCTAACTGTTAGAAATTCTGCAAATAGCCTTGACTTCACTTCCACTTCTTCTGTACAACATACACAAACCAGCCATGCTCTCAGAACAGGTTATGATTATTATAGATAGATGGTCTGATTATTTTAAGTGGTAATACTACACATTTTCTAAAACTGTCAATACATATTTTTGAGGCAGATATCTGTTTAAGATGAGTCTGGTCCTACTCGAGGTTTCTGCCAGTTTAAAGGAAGTTTGTCCTCGCTGCTTTAACTTGCTAAATACTGCAAAGTGCTCTGCTCATGGTGGATTAAGATGAGATTAGAGTCTTATCCCCTCTTGATGTTGGTCTAAACCTGCTCTGTTTGTAAAAGCGCCTTGAGATAACGTTTGCTGTGATTTGTCACTATACAAATAAAGATTGATTAATTGATTGATACATACTATGTAAATTGTGCATTGTACACAATGTTGTCCTCACCTGCAACAGCAAAGTGTATGACAAACCCATCCTCGTCGTACACTCCCCAGTGAGAGTACCCGATGGGGTAAGAAAACTCTATCAGGTCTCCAAACTTGGCTGTGGACAAAACTTCTTCAACCTATGTTCAGAACACGACACAACAGTTAGAAGAAAATAAAAGAAGTCCCCACCCTGCACGCCTCCACTCCCAGTCCAAGAGCAGGTTTGGCTGCATTTCAATCTGCTGTCTCACATTCTCCGTAGTGTTTCACATCGCTTATCTTCAGTATGAGTAAAACCATCGTCGTGCTAATGTTTACACGGCATGGACAAGCAGTTTTTGAGTTCTCTCAGTCTTGCTCTATTGGAGCTATATACTCTGATTATCTGATTATCAGATTATCTGGATGAAAGTATCTGCTAATTACATGTACTTTAAAATCCAATAATGTAGCATGTGATACCAGAAAACATTATATACTAATAAAGAGATGAGTAAACAATCCTAGAGTTCCCCTCGCTCCAAAATACTGAGCTTTATTAACCCTCTCTGTTCCAACACACTGATAACTTTATACTGAAGTTCTTACAGGATAATAAAGACTGACTAGTAAAGAAAAATGTGCAATAATCACTGTTATATAATAACATAATGACATAATAAGTTGGCCTGATCAGAGCTTGAATAAAATGTTTATATTAACACTTAAAAGAACCAGAGCATTTAAGAGTAGTATAAATCATATCTGTGTGTTTCTTTAGCTCTTACCTGCTCCTTATAATCCATAGCTGACTCCGTGTGTGTGTGTTAGTGTGAGGAGTGTGTCGAACTGCTTTGAATCACACTCTCTCACTGGGTGTGTTGTCTGAGAATCTGGTTTGGACTGTTTGTTTCTCAGGAGTTATTTAAGGGAGAGACAGCTGATTGGCTGATGCATTTAACTATTTTTTCTAATAGCACTGATAGAGGAAAAATGAACACAACAAAAAAAAACAAGCTTAAGTTGGATTATAAGTTAAGTATATAAATGATTTGTGATGCTGTATGAATTCTTAAAAGCAATTTAAATGTAACTGTTTAAACAAAAATATTTGTATTTCTTCAAGCACATCAACAGCTCTTATTCCTCTAGAGTAGAGAGTATCTGGTTCAAAGTTTTTTGTATTTACTGTGGATGTGAAGTGAGGCCTGCTCATCGTACCTAAAGTCTGTAAAATAGTATGGGAGGTTGAGCCTTCAGTTATCAGGTCCCTCTCCTTTGGAATCAACTACCAGTCAGGGTCTGGGAGGCAGACACCCTCATTACTTTCAAGAGTAGGCTTCCAACTTTCCCTTTTGATAAAGCTTAAGAGATGGCTCAGGCTTAGACCAGCTCTTAGTTATGCAGCTATAGGCTTAGACTGCTATAGGCTTAGACTGCTGGGGGAACTGACACACTGGGATCCTGTCTTTCCCTCTCTCTCCTCTGTCTGCCCGTCGCTTACTGTAACTCTTCCAGTCCCATTAAAGTTACTAACCATAGACCTTTCTGGAGTCTCTGAGCTCCCTTGTCTCGTAGGTTCCTCTGGATCTCTGCCGTAGATGGCCTGCTGCTGTGGACGTGCCAGACTCCAGCTGCTACAACTACTACTATCCGTCTCTCCATTATCATCTCTCCCTCTTATTCTCCTCTATCCCTCTCTCCAACATGGTCTCAGCAGATGTCTGTCTAACATGAGTCTGGTTCTTCTCGAGGTTTCTGCTTATATGGAATGAAGTCTGAATATATTGAATGAAACTCGATATATATGGAATGAAGTCTGAATATATATTCAGACTGTCATATATAAATATATATATTTATATATATATATATATATATATATATATATATATATATATATAAATATATATAGTGATGGGATATGTAACTGGCCACTATAGGCTACTTGATGTACAGTGTTTGTGTCTTTGTGATGCATGAGGTCAATCTTTTTGTGTTGAGCTGCATAATAAATCAGGGGATGTTAACTTAACCTTTACAGGTGTAAAGTTGGAGACTATATTGTGTTTTTAACTCTTGCTGTTATTGTTACACTCTAGTTAGGATGCCCATCAGTTGTTGCTTGGTGGGCTTGAGTTTGCCATGCTCTGTTTTTAGTTGATTTTTTGAGCATGCATTACCTTTTCATGTTTTTCTGGGAAATGTTCTTAACAGTGTTTGTCATCATTTTGGATTGTTGCAATAATAATAATGATAATAATAATCATACATTAGCATAAGGCAAGCATTTTTATCTCTTCTGTGTTTCTAAGCGTATTAAAAACTTGAAAAACATCCCTTTAATTTAAATTTACGACTGATTCACAAGTGTGAATAATTTGCGATTAATCAAGATTAAAAAATTCAACAGCCGTATAAAAAACATAACTTTAAAAATCCATCTTAATCTCTTAGTAAAAGGATCTTAACATAGCATCACAATTTTATAATTTTGTTATATTTTTCTATTTCTGAGTTTTGAATGTTTTAATCTTCAATATTTTGTTGTTTTTATTCGTCCAACATTGTTTTATTTTCTTTTATTTCTCTTCCTCACATTTCTCTTTTATTGTCTGTTAGTTTGTTTCTCATTTGTAAAGCCCTTTGTAACCCTGTTTTGAAAAGTGCTATACAAATGAATACTATTATGATCATATCTGACACATCACAAGCCCGCCAGGGACATTGGAAATGGAGACATACAAGCCTCAACCATTTTCTGCATACCATAAACACAACTTCCATTTCAGCCTTTTATTATCATTTATCACTTTTATTGGTTTTAATGGTGTTACTGTATAAAAGAAAGGAGGTGAGCATGAAGAAAAGAGACACAGACCTGCTTTAATGAAAGAACCTATGCAGCATTGACAGACAGGAAACGGATTTACACTTACATAGAAGGAAAAGTTGCATAAGTGTTGAATGTTTTTTAAAGCACACATATAGACATGACTGAATTTCACCACTAGGGGGCCCCATCTCTTCCACTTTCACTGTCTGCCAATCATCAAGTTCACATCATGCGCAGCACACTTTCTTTCTGAAGCTCCAACTGCTGCACTCCATCTGACTAAACAGAGGCCGTGCTGACTCCCTGCAAAAATATCTCACACAACAACCACCTCAGAAAAGCAGAAGTATCTATATTTGTCTCTGGTTACTGTACTGTGTATCTACTGAGTGATATTAAGTCCATGAGGGGAAGAATAATTATGTAAAAAGATGATGGTGAAAGGTTAAATAAATGGGCCAGTGTTACATATTATTTCCAAAGTGGATTGCCCTGCTACTGCTGACACAGTGAAAGGTTGAAGGCTGGATTTCCCAGTAACTGATGGGGTTATCGAACAGACTGATGCCGTTATATAAAGTCCTCTTCATGCTGAAGGGCTTTGGACAGAAGTCGGTCACATCCACACTGCTGATGTTGTTTGAGTGCAGGTAGACCACCTGGTGGGAAAGACAGAGATACACTGGAGTGAGTCATTACTTGAGACTACTGCAGAGTTTCAGTGCTGCAGGAATAGACTGGCTATAAAGTGGATGTGTTCCCCGCTTAGTGAGGCTGATGCATTGTTTTTAACTCTAAGCAGGGGACGACTCTACTGGTTGCAAAAAAGGATTCATCTTGAGTATGCTCAGGAGAAAATTTGCCTTCTTCTCACTCTATTTATGACCTAAGTAAACAAACCCTATGACTTTATGGTCTTTATTGCTGGTTTCAAGTCTCCAGTAAGGTGTTTACTTCATAAATTATGTTCTCATTTCAAGTAAAATGTGCAAGAGAATTTGTAAAATGAACACAAATCCATAAATACTAATAAGGAATGAACATGCACAAGTTCCTTGCAAATATTTGCGTTCAAAAATGATATTTTGACGCCTCAGAGAGCTGGAAACTAAATACAGGTATTCACCAAATGTGGGTAAATATCTGCATGTCGCTTGGATAAATCTCTACTTACTCAAAGCATGATTATTTGCTGTGTCAGATTCTGAAGTTTTCACTGTCTGATGCTTAAATAAATGCAAAACAGTTGCATTTGAAATAACCCATTATAGATGGAGATCTATCCATTGTCCTCACCTGCAGGTGCTTCATCTGTGCTAGACCATCAGGAACTTGGGACAGCAGGTTATTATCCAGGTGAAGTTCTCTGAGGTTTTCGACATAATAAAGGCTGCCACGCTCAACGCTGCGGATCTTGTTGTGCCCGAGGCCCAGCCTGAACCAGGATGAAAGTTCACATAGAAACACAATGAGATCATCACACAATGAAGGGAATGTTTGCTATGATATGTGCTTCATCTTAGGGTGCTAACTGCAAATTGTTAAGGCCTGTTGCCACTTTAAATGCATATTATAGAAATTAACACAAAAGCAGTAAAATTAAAAACTATAAGGGCACTTAAGGAATACAACAGCACAGTTTTTTCCCTCTTTGAGCAACCACAACTGATGTTATGTCAATCTCAGGATAGCTGTGTGTGCTACAGCGTCACAGACTCACCTGTAGAGCTCTCCATACTGCATCAGGTCCTCGACCTGGATGGCCTGAATTTGATTCTGATCCAGATGTAGCTCTTTCAGGTTAAAAGGTAGATCTGATATATGGAATAAGAGCACAATGGTTGGTAAAGAAACTCAAAAATGACGAAAAGGCTTTGCACATCTACTACACTGTTTTGGATTCTTGCAACTGTTAAAGAAACTCAACAGAATAATGTTTAACTTACAAAACCAGCAGCTATATGTAGCTACAACATGAAACACATTTAAAACCTCTTGAAATCGTTAACATGCTTATAAAAGTGCATAATTTAAAAGTTATGAGTCTCATGAAGCATCTCTTAAAATCATCCACAGCAAGAACAAATCTAAGATCAAAGTAAAGCCCATTTTGATTGACGTTTTTTCCTGGCTCCTCCCACAATATTGTGACATGTGAGTCAGCACAGAGCAGCCAGCAACAGTCTTTGCGAGTTTTCAGAGCCGCCCTATCATCTAAAAACTATTCAACTCACTAAACAGTGATTAAAAAATGCAGGGCAGTTCATATTATAATGACTAGTTGGTGCACACACGCAGCATAACTCAGCCATTCTTTTTCTACAGAGCCCTCCTTTGGTAGATGAAGATATTGTCATCACCACACACAACAACACATGAACATATGTTTGAAGGCCACATACACTAAAATACACCATCAGACTTTTCCTTTGCTAACATATTCAAATATCTTTAGAATTATCTGGAATATTTTCTGCAGTAATTGCAACTTAAGTGTGTGCCGTGAACCTAAAAAAGCCCACAGGTATAACTCTTGTTTTCATCAAGCCTAGCTGGGCCCTCCTGTCATAACTCCAGCTCCCTTTCGGGGTCCCTACCCTCAGTTTGGGAATCATTGGTGTAACTAGTGATGCTCTGATTTCTACCCAAAGCTATGAATGCATTCGAAACAACAGCTCTTTTTCTGGAGGTACCTGGTTCTGAATTATAACTGATCATGATAACATTTGGAAAAGATATCTCTGGTAATACTTTTCAATGTTTACTTTTAAATACATACAACCCTGTAAAACACTGTGAGATGGCTGTTGTGTTTCCATTTCATTACTTCTGTAAATAATGTTAGTTAAAGTTCCTGCCTGTGATTGTGTTGCATTGCAAACACAAAACCAATTCCAGGTTAGTAAAGATGTGCACCTCCTCGAAAATGTAAATATGCATTGAAACGATAAGGACCCAAGCCCTGTGATTGGTCCGCTCTGCAGCATCTTATTTCCTGCATTTACAGCATTTCCCAAATTGACTGACATCGGCCGTACATTTAATCTCCTCTCTGTTCTTCTTTGTAAAAATTGCTGTATGACATAAATATGTATAACATTTATCAGCTCGCGTTTAACATAACACGCTCAGAGAGGACATAGTTCACTTTGGACAAGCAAGCAGAAAATGTAGCAGGACCTGCAAGCGTATAGGCAGAGTACTGCAAAGGGACATGGACATATCAATGCTAAGTATGTAGTTGTCATGACCGCGTTGGCCACTAGGATGTAGAGTCAACGCAGGAGTATAAACCAGGCTTCAGAAAGCCCCAGAAGAAGTCAGGACACCTTGGCCTCTGCTGCTGCAGTTTTAAACATCTGTCTTTTGATATGTCAACATATAATCTCAACATGTCCCTCTGATCACCAGCCTCTGATTCCTTTAAACGACTTTAAAATTCCTTTCATAAGTTTCCTTATGTGACACCTCTTTGACTAGGAACACTTTCAGGCCACTATAAAATCCCTCTCCCACAAATTATGAGATCTGTGTGCCGAGGTTAAGACAGCACATTTCCGACCATCAGAAAGAAAAGGCCAGATATGAGCTTTTACCTTTGGGGATGCTTGTGAGCTTGGCCTCCGAAATCCTCAGATACTTCACTCGCAGTCCATCAAATGCACCGGCCTCCAAACCACTGTTCTTGATGGGATTACGTCCTAACTCTATTTTCAGGGAGAGAGCAAACTTTAAGTGAATGTGTCTAATCCTGCACGATGTGATCAGAACTATAATAGTTAAAAGGAGTTCTTACCAATACAGTTCATGCTGTAGAGTCCAGAAAATGTCCCTGCTGCTACTTTCTTGATGCGGTTGTCATGAATTCGCAGCTCCACTAGAGTTGGAGGAAGTCTCTTGGGAACAGCGGTCAGCAGATTGTGAGACAAATAGAGCTTATGCATTTGCTCGAGAGGCAGGAAGGCCCGTGGGTGGATCTTAGAGATCCGATTGTTCACCAACACCAGAGCCTGTGAGGGAAACAAAGACAGCTGGGTCAGTGGAAGAAGGAGAGGTCTAATGGACTGCATGGCTTTGAGGACTTGCTGGCTCTTACGTAGAGGTTGTTCAGTCCCTTGAAGTCATTCTCTCTGATCTCGGTGATCTGGTTTCCCTGCAGGTCCAGCAGTCTGGTATCAGGAGGAAGATCATGAGGCACGTAGTATAAACCTAAATGCAGAAACAGGTAGAGATGAGTCACTTGATCTTTCAAAGTTTACACTTTGTACTACCTTCAATATGGAGATGAAGTAATTGTGTGCCAGGTGGGTCACGTGGGGCATGCTGCATGAATATGGGGCTGCTACTATTAACCATCCAGTCCCTGCATGACCAAAGTGAGAGCTGTGTTTGCATACTTGCCGCTTAGCTGTAACGTGACATGATCTGTTTGATTTTCATGCACAGGATCACAAGCTGCAGTGGAGAAAGGTTTCTGTTTTTTGGGGGCCTCAGAATATTATATCTACTGTATGCAGATGATGTGGTTCTGTTGGCCTCTGCAGACTGGGACCTCCAGCATGCATTGGAACAGCTTTCAGCCAAGTGTGAAGCTCAGTGTGAAGTTGAGACGAGGGTCAGCACCTCAAAGTCTGAGGCCAGGGTTCTCTGCTGGAAAATGTGCCTGAAGGAGTTCAAGTATCTCTGTGTCTTTTTCATGCAGTAATACAGGTGTTTCATCGGACTAGGGGAGCTGAGCCTGAAGGCGAAGCTTTCGATTTACCTGTTGATTCACACTCATACTCTCACCTATGGTTGAATGGGTGTGTATGTGGTTTCCAGTACTTCCGGAGCCAGCCTCTAGTGGACACTTGAGGAACTGCAGTTTTTAACACTTCCACATTGACTTCAATTCTTGCAGCTGGAGGTTGCCGCTTGGTTACAACGCCCCTATTAGTCCGACAATTAGACACGCCCCTAATTATGCCAATATATGCATAGCTTGTAGCCTTATGTAATCAAAGTAGACAAGTTATAATAAAATTCACACCCCAACTTGTTGAGATGCATAAAGAACCCAAAGCTGTTTTTGTACCAGGCTATAAACAAGTTCAATTCTGCTTTAGATAGGAGCTCTAACCACAGATTGTATAAAACATCAAGGTAGTTTCAGGCACTGTCAACCATTGGGTTTGAAGCCATTGGAAGGCCATCGCCACGCTGGAAATGCTGACTGCTGACTCAAACTAACTCTTAGATTGGACTTCCACCAGATCTGTCTTCTATCCACTGGGGTTCGTCTCCATGCTCTCTCGTCTGTCATTTCCGTTCCGTTACTTCCAGTGCTTCCTGAGCCAGCCTCTAGTGGACATGCGAGGAAATGCAGTTTTAAACACTTCCACATCGGCTTCAGTTCTTGCGGCCGGAGGTTGCCGCTTGGTGCTTTCACGTCAGAGTCTCCAAAAGTCTTCAATAACACCAGAAAAAGTCGCTAGATTTGTGTTTTTTTAGCAAAAGATTTGCAAGAGGTCTGAAAACAAGCTGAATATAGCGACAAATTTGCTAATTTGGCAACACTGCCTCCAGGAGGTTGCTGTGGAGAAGGGTGTCTCTGTTGTAACATCTGGAGTCATGCTACTTCCTCCAGTTTGTCACTCTATACCAATAAAACCCAATATTGCATTCTGTTAAACAAAGCTGGTTGTGCTCCTCTTGCAAAGGAGGCTCATATATTTTTATCTTTCCATCCACAACTCTTTACAAGGATGTTCAATCTCCACACGACATCTAAAAATGGAAACTTCCTCCAGGGAAAGTCTTCGTGCACCCTCACCAAAGGGACCAAGGTCTGATGAGGTCCTTGACAGTGTCCTCTGAAAGCACAAGGACCTCTGGAGTTGAGAATATACTTTCGGATTGGACGATGAGCTTTCAGAAGATTTCTGCACTGGAGTACCTTTGGTGGAAGGCGCCTAAAGCTGAGGATGATCACATTATCAAACTGGCTCTACTTGCTGTCTCATTCTTCTTGAGTTGCTATTTTGACCTGCTATTCTTTGTACCATGGCATTAGTGCAAATGAGCGAGACCTAAGTGATGTAAGAGGCTTATATAAAGGTTTGAATAGCAGAATCCTGATTCAAGCTGCATTCACTCAGACACTGGTGGTTTTGACAGATCAACTATTTTTAAGTTGGAGCTGTTTGTGGTCTGAAAGCGTTTCAAAAAAAGAGTCTCATTCTGTAATCAGATAAACACGAGGTAGTGTTTTGTGGCCTCTGGTTGGAGTGAGTATGCTGCACTTTGTTAAGTATATACTTTGCTTCAAAAATGGAAAGTACATCGTAAAGACGGAGCAGCATGTAAACTCAGTGTGCACAAACACTCACCCAGGTCGGAGCACTGCACCACCTTCAGGCTGCACCGACACTCAAACGGACATTTAGGCCCCTCCTCTTGGATCAGCTCCTGAAAGCCTGATCCCTCTTCTCCATCGCTCATCATCATCTTCATCAGGCTCTTCACATCAACTGTCTTCCCCAGGTCTGGGAGGCCTTTCTGCTGGAAGGGAAGGACGATGGAGGGGGTAGGTGATGGGGAAGCGTACACCACGAGGAACAGCACACAAAGGAGACGCATGACGGGGCCGCTCGTCTGGATCTGAAGAGTGAACAAATGATTTAATCAGCAGTTTGAGGCTCTGCAGACTGCATTTATGAAAAGATAGAAACAAAGCTGAAGCATCAACTCAATCTGAAGAATGAAAACCACAAATGAAGCTTTCAGTGATCCCAAAACTGACAGATACTTTGCTCCAAAGTATGAATCAGCTTGTGCATGTGCAGCTGATTCATAAGCACAAAATGTCCCATCAAGCATCCCCTCCTTTTATGGTTGATAAAAGCAAACCCTGTATTTTTGACTACATCCATCATCATAGAGCAAAAGCCTCCAATTTTATGGTCAGACCTAAAATACCAAAGATGTTGCTGGGTGGGGATGCAGTCTTTAGGGGAGGACATATGACATTTGATATTTAGAGCGAGAAACGTTCTAGTACAGAATATTACATGGTGCGTTCAAGAATAGAACGTAAGGTGGTGACACCAATCTGGGTTTGGAACAAATGCTTATCTTACTGTGAGGGAACCAACAATGAAAGAGTCATTTCTAATCAGTGTAGTAGGTGTGTCTTTATCAGATCTTCACCTGAGAGGCCACAAAAAGTATAAGAAATCTGAAGATAGAAAAAAAAAGCTGTAAAGAATGACTCATTGATGATTACACCTGATATCACTATCCAACCTTGGTGATCGGATCACAAGTGGACAGCCTGGCCAATCAGGTGGTCTGGGACTCATTTGTCCATGTTGATTTGGCAGTGTGTGGCCCACATCTAAGTATGTGAACACAGAGTTCATGCATCACGTTGGAGCGTGCATGGAAATACAGATATATATTGTATATGCTTATTCAGTAAGAGAGAATGCATCTCATGTTAGATACGTGAGGATCCTGTGCCGAAGAGGAAAAAGGGTAAAACATCTTGAGTCAGAGATGCCATCAATGAAAAGTTAATCAGAGTTTATAATAAAGCAGCAAAGACAGATCATTTAGAGGAGATAATCAGATGTGTGTGTTTGTCATTCTCTGTCACTCTCCTGTATTTCTGCATCAAGTCCGCGTTAATACTTGACTTAACGCGTGATCTACTTCCTACATGCTATGATTGACGACATCTGCAACGAGACCTGTGAGAGGCTCATCATTATAATGATGCAAGGCAGTGGTGATACAGACATTTATAATCACTTTGTCTGTTTGTCTTCTGTTAATAGATACTCCAACCTGCAGAGTTACTCTTATGGAGGAACATCAGGCTTCATGCTCAAAGTTTTATATCCCGCCATCGCTTCACTCCAAGATCCCCCGCTCCTCGGTTCCTCCTGGTCCTCATATGAGGGCAGCTTTGATGTTTTTAAAGTCTAATGAAGGTGAATGGAACTCAGCGTTATTTGCACACAGAGTGGGAAGGTGAGATCAGATCAAAAGTGGTCACATGGTGACACATACAGAGATGCCTGATGTGCACCTCCTCCAAAATGTAACTACACGTTTAAACCATATCCTGTATAATAAATGGACGTAATATCCGCAGCGTCACCCATCTGTTTCCGTTTTGAAGCCAATCATCAGCGAGAGCCATATTGGAAATGCTGAATTCAACTTCTGTCGAGCTAGTGTGTGGTTGTGAGATGGGGGCCTTTAGCCTCCTCGCTTACAGCTACAGTGTTCCTGCCTGTCAATCAAGTCGGCCACGCCCTTATTTAGGCAAAACTTGTAAGTTTAATATCTTCAAGAACAAGGAGTTCTAAAAAAAAAAATCACACCCGTACAGTGTGTGCCGATAGAGAAATTAGCTATTCAGACCTAAATGTTTTTTTGAACCAGGCTGTAAACATCTTTATTTCTGCTCCAAAGATTGTCTTCTTTGATTGGGTGTGTATGTTGTTTCTGGCATTTCTGCAGCCAGCCTCAAGTGGACGCTCAATGAACGACAGTTTTCAACACATCTGCATGTGCTTCATATTTAAAGACTAGAGGTTGCCACTTGGTGTGAACACTCAGACTTACAGCTATCGCAGGATGCATGTTAACATCAGCCTATCCCAGCTGTTATTGGGTGAGAGGCAGGGTTCCTGGACTCAAAAACATATACTTTCAGAGACCTTCATTAAGACTTTACCATTATTGAATCTTGCCAAATGCCACCAGCTAATTTAAATGTATTTAGTAACTTTATACAAGCCTCATAAATAACTCTGTGGACTGGATGACAATGCAAAAACAGAGCTCATACCAACCAGCTAACCCGCCAGTTTCTAATTCTGTCTTCAATCCTGCAAACGCAAGACAAACATTGCAAACTCAACTGGATAGATGGCATTTTCACACTTAAGTACACTCTGTTAATGCATCTTCTGCCACCTTATTCTCACAGCTTAAACTCAAGTATCAGCATCCCTGTATATACATTGGGATGAACTGCATGCACTCCACCGTTCTTTTTTCTCCATGAGGAAACCCAACCCCCTTCACCACAGTGCGGCCCGAAATGCAGGAGAGGTTTTTTTTAAATACACATATGTTATGGTAAGGAGTCAGCAGAGGGTCAGGGAGGCTGATGTGCAATTTGAATCAATGAGCTGCACATTTTCGTACAAAGTTGCAGATTTTTGCATACAACTGTCACTATGAATGGGTGGAAAGTGGATGGACTTTCCAATAAAACTCTATTTTCATTTGTTGTAAATGTAAATAGAGGGGTTTTAGTCCAATTTGCATTAAAAAAAGTAGAAGAAAGTAGCTGTATAAATAAGTTGGCATGCAGTTATATAAAAAAGTAGGGTTGTCATGCATGTAGAAATAAAAAGATTTGAAGTATACTTACCATTTCAGCTCCAGCAATCTGACAAAACACTCTCGAAATGTGACAAAGTGTCCCTCTACAACAACCTCCGTCCTCTTTACTTCTTCATCTTACCGACTGAAGTTCTCCTGCAGAGAGAGAGATCCACACACGACCAGAGAGAGAGAGAAAGAGGGAGTGAGAGAGAGAGAGAGAGAGAGAGAGAGAGTGTGTAGGCCTGTACTTAAATCATCAGGACAGAATCTTCTTTCAGGATTATCCAGACATCCGACAGCCAACAGGAGAGCTGCAAATGATATAGATGATCTAGATATAACTGGCAAGCAATTTTGATCATGTGCCAGTATTTCTAAAAAATATTTTTTTTTCGCCTGTTAACAATGTGGTAAAACGTTAGTGTGGTCTCAGGCTGGTCTTGAGAGTGTGGAAGTAATGACAGTTAGCGGGCGCAGATGTGAGAGCAGCCTGAGGAGCTACTGGACCCCAACCATCTCTGAGAGGGAGAAGTGGAGCAAGATCTTGTCATTTAGGCTCATTGTATCTATAGTCTCTAGAATTAGTATAGGAGGTCAAGCCTTTAGTTATTAGGCACCTCTCCTTTGGAATCATCTTCCATTCAGGGTCTGGGAGGCACACCCTCTCTACTTTTAAGAGTAGGCTTCAAACCTTTCCTTTTTTTTATAAAGCTTATAGCTACAGCTGGCTCAGGCTTGGACCAGCTCTTAGTTATACCGCTGTAGGCTCAGACTGCCGGGGGAACTGACACACTAGGAACCTGTCTCTCCCTCTCTCCCCTCTGTCTGCCTGTCACTTACTTTAACTCTTCCTGTCGCATTAAAGTTACTAACCATAGACCTTTCTGGAGTCCCTGAGCTCCCTTTTCTTGTGGGTTCCTCTGGATCTCTGCCGTAGACGGCCTGCTGCTGTGGACGTGATCAGACTGAGTCCTGTCTGAAAGATGGCACTGGATCTTATCCTGTCTGGATGTTGGGTCTTTGTTAATAATATAACAGAGTACGGTCTGGACCTGCTCTGTTTGTAAAGAGTCTTCAGATAACGTTTGTTGAGATTTGGCGATACATGAATAAAGATTGATTGCTTGATCCTGAGCTGGTGAGAGCATCTCTAAGCTGCTGATCTCTACAAAGTCCAGAAAACATAAGAAGTAGTGATAACAGCAATAATATTCAAAGCTGAGACAAAGCTGAGTCAACGTCGAAGAGAAGAAGGAGAGCTTAACGAGTACAGACATGTCAACATCAGTATTCCTGCAGAAGTCCTGTTCACCTTGACTAATGTTACCTTTAGAGGAAATGTTCACTTTAATGTGTGCATAAATAAATCATCTTAAAAATAATATTTTGTTAGCTTGTTTATGTCTTCAGTTTTCAGCTTGGTTGCATATTTATGTTAAGATTATACAGTGTCATTGTGGTATTTAATGTCCTGATGAAGCCTCTCCACTAGGGGGCAGTGCATGCGTGCAGTTTGTTGCAGCAGTTGGTCAAAGGCAGAACAACAAATGATCCAACAACTTCATTCTTTACCGTCTTGTGAAACAAGAGGTGGATTCATTTATGTTCCTTCCATTTGAACTGCACCTTAAATCATCACACAGGCTATTCACTGTTTTCACTCCTGAGTCATTATAATCCAGAGGTCTTCAACTTGTAGGAAGGCTCAGACTGTCAATACGCTAAATGTGTGGGCCCACTAACAGTGATTTCTTGTATAAAATGTTTTGTTAGAATTATATGAAGACAGAACTGTCATCTATCAATCAATCTTTATGCATGTATCGCCAAATCCCAACAAATTTTATTTGAAGACTCTTTACAAACAGAGCAGGTCTAGACCGTACTCTATGTTCTATTATTGACAAAGACCCAACATCAAGACAGGATAAGATCCAGTCCCATCTTACAGACAGGACTCAGTCTGATCTCACCTTAATCCACCATGAGCAGAGCACTTTGCAGCATTTAGCAAGTTACAGTGGCAAGGACAAACTTCCTTTAACAGGCAGAAACCTCGAGCAGAACCAGACTCATGTAAGACGCACATCTACTGAGATTGAATTACATGTTCGGTCCAGATTTACAACTTATTTAAAGATATTAGCTAAAAATAAGATTCAATTGCTTATGAGTGAAACAAATTGTGCCAGTCAGGTAGGAAAATGTTACTTGTCATGTTTCTTGAATTAAGACTAATCTTGTCATGGTTTTGACAGTTGTATGTATTGTTTGGGGTCCATTATTATATTCCTTTTTTTTAAATGATGTCTTTTGGGCATTTTGACTTTATTGGATAGGAATGCTGGAGAGAGACAGGAAATGTTGGGGAGTAGAGAATGAGAGAAGACATGCAGCAACTGGTAGAGGCCAGGGGTCGAGCCTGCGACCGGTGCAACGAGGGCTTGAGCCTCTCTTTGGAGGCGCTTGGACCGCTTGGCCAATGGCACCCCACCATCATTATTTTCAAGTCTCTTATAAGTTTATATTTTATATATTGGGTTGATTATGGGTTGTCTTTGGTAGTATATGTGTTGTAGTTTCAGTGTTGCAGTGGTTGGTGGAGGCGTGGTGTGCAGGTCTTCTCTCTGATTAGGCACATGTGTCTCTCATCAGTTCCAGCCCTGGCTCCACCAAGCTGCCGATTCGTGCCTGCTTTGTCGCGTTGCAAAGCTCTCTTGGTCGTAAACTTCTAGAAGTATTCTCCTCCACTGTTCTGCAACTCACCAACGTCTGGAAGATTTTACTTCTCTAAACTCCCTGACCACCTCTGCAACAAATCCCCATTTACTACCTTTTACCTTGTCTGTGTCTCACTTTTGGGTAAGATTGAGTAATTTCACAAATCTCTAGATTTAGAAAACATAAAAAGTACATTTTTTCTTTCCCCCATTACAAGCAATAGTTATATGTACATACTTTTGGGGGCTTGTAAAACTTGAAAATGTGACTTTTATTGAGACATTTACACAAGAAATAGGACAAAAACACTTGCTTGGTTTGAGTTTTTTGCACCTCATGTTTGAGCAACTGATTGGAATTTACACTGTCCTAAAATTGTCAGTAGACTATCCTTACTTCAAGGCAGCTACATGGGCTGTTAATGTCAGACTGACAGAGAGATAGAGCACAGGTAAATAACAAAAAAATGGTGAAATGGAAACAGAAGGACTGAAAAATAGATAAAATTGAAACAAGAAAGATTGAAGCGGAAAAGAGAAAACAAGACTTGTAAAGACAGATTTTTGGTCTGCAGTCCAACTCTGCTGACGATTGATTCCAACCTTTTTTTTTAAAATCAGATTTTACGATAGTATGCTTGAAACAACACAAGATATCACGTAATACAAGAGACAAAAGGTGCAATAATGCAAATCTTTTTAATGAAAATATTCTTTGCATTGCACAATCTGGATTCTCTCCACTATCAGAAACAAAGATATTAGCAGTCAATGAGATCTCAGTGAACCTCTCAGTGCATCGGTGGGGTAGTTTAAGATCAGCTAACAGGACAAGGGTCTGCTGAGGACCGGGGTTCTGTTTGTCTTCATGAAAATGTCCTCATATGATGATCACGGTGCAGTCGACGGCCTCCAGCTGAATCCTTTATTCAACACCTTTCATGAACTCCAGGAACTCTGCGAGAGAAAAGACATCATTAGGAGGTCTGATGAGGAACTGTGTGATTGTGTCGACCCCTGTGCAACTCTGTCTAAAGATGCTACAAAATTATACAACTACATCAACCTGGATGGAAGAATCCACAAAATAACTGCACACATGAATGACCTTTTTACTTTTACCTGAGCAGACTCACAGTCCTGACGTTTTTTGTCTACTTAGCAAAATTTAAAAGTAAATTTACTTTTATCCTGGTGGAATATTTTATTACTATCCCCCTAATTACATAGCTTAAAGTCCACACCCAATCAGCAACCAATTGTTGTTGAAACAAAGAGCAAATGCAGAATTACAACAAACTGCAGTTCCTTTTTTTGAAAAGCCCATCTGTTAAGAATATACAGAGATTGAAAGTCATGCATACATTTCCATATTTAGGATCACAGCTGCATTTACAGACAGATTGCTAAGTTTTGAGAAGGCTCAGAGCCCACCTCAGCTCCACCTCTTTGCATGTTTTTGGTTGATGCAAAGTTAGGAGTCAGAATTTCTAGGGCTTCAGAAAACCTCTTCAGAAACCAAAGTGTGATGTCACTGATGCTAGGGCCATGTTTTCAGTCATTGATCAAACAAAATCCTAATATCAATACAGCTTTAGCCTCACTGAGGTACCAAAGACCTGATCTGATCCCCCCCTGTCACTTACTTTAATTGTCCCTGTCCCATTAAAGTTACTAACCATAGACCTTTCTGGAGTCCCTGAGCTCCCTTGTCTTGTAGGTTCCTCTGGATCCCTGCCGTAGACGGCCTGCTGCTGTGGATGTGCCAGACTACAGCTGCTACAACTACTACTATCTTTCTCATCACTATCATCTCTCTCTCTTTATCTCCCTCTATCCCTCTCTCCAACTCAGTCTCAGCAGATGTCTGTCTAACATGAGTCTGGTCCTGCTGGAGGTTTCTGCCTGTTAAAGGAAGTTTGTCCTTGCCACTATAACTTGCTAAATGCTGCAAAGTGCTCTGCTCATGATGGATTAAGATCAGACTGAGTCCTGTCTGTAAGATGGGACTGGATCTTACCCTGTCTTGGTGTTGGGTCTTTGTTCATAATATAACATAGGGTATGGTCTAGACCTGCTCTGTTTGTAAAGAGTCTTCAGATAACATTTGTTGGGATTTGGTGCTGTAGAAATAAAGATTGATTGATTGATCTGTGTTGGTATAACAATGTGTTTTTCTTAAGTACCGTCATAATCAATCTTTCCATCATTGTTTTTGTCTCCATCCTTCATCAGCTCCTCGATGTCATCTTCTGTGATGGACTCTCCGGTCGACTCCAGCATGCCCTTCAGCTCCTCTAGGTCTATGTATCCGTCCCCATTCCTGATATTTCAAACATCATGAGTCAGCTGTTAATGTGGCTTGGCTTTCGTTTTTGTCTTATGAAAAGTTGAATTTGAGTAAGAAAAGGTTCACGTACTTATCAAACATGCGGAACAGCTCCGCCAACTCCTCCTCTGATTTTCCTTTGCTCTCCTCCTTCATGCAGCGCACCATCATAACCAAGAACTCATCGAAGTCTACCGTACCGCTGCCTGTCGATGCACACACACAAGGTTATGCAAAACAAATATCTAATACAACATCTTCAGGTTTTTAAGCTCTATAAATGTACATCATCCTGTCCCCCTCCAGGCAAACATGCTCCTTATGTCTATAAGAAGACATAAGATGATATTTCAGGCATAGATATGCCAACATACCATCTTCATCCACCTCATCTATCATCTCCTGTAACTCTTCAGGGGTTGGATTCTGTCCCAGCATCCTCATCACCTTCCCCAACTCCTTGGTGCTGATGCAGCCGTCCTCTGCATCCTGGATGAAGATGTCGAACGCAGCCTTGAACTCTGGAAGAGGACACAGCAACGATTACTGTGTGACAACCAGATGGGTGTTTAAAGAAGCGAAATTAGACTATTTATAGTTTGTATTCAACATACGAAGCAAAGGGTTCCTTGTTCAAATTGGGAATGTGGAGTTTGCACGTTCTCCCCATGCATGCATGAGCTCACAAAGTCCAAAGACATGCCTGTGAGTGTAATTTCCCTACCTCTCCTTTAAATTCAGTGAACATTACATGCAAAGTCTGCCCCTACTCCTCCTCGTAATCATCATGGCATGTCATACCACAGAGCAGAGACCTTTTATGGCCCAGAAACCAAATTTAGTCCCTGGTACCTTCGGTTAAAACGATTCTTGGATGAGTTCCAGCTGTGTTTCAGCCTGGATATGAGATAAATCCACCTTACAGGGGAAAGTTCCTCTGATGGGAGGGTCAGGGTTTATGTATGTCCAGCAGCTGGTGATAACATTTGTATCAGTGATGTCATCCTTAAAAGAGGCTCACACAAGGAGGGTGTGAACATGTCGTATTTCTTTTTAAACCTATTTCATTGTTTTTAACAAATCCTGAGAGGTAATTTGAAAAGACACTTCAATTGTGCTTATCGGATTGTTAGAGGTGGAAATACTAAATCAGTGTTACATGAGGTTGTTTTTTTATGATTGTTCAATAACAGGAAGCAGTGCTCTCACCATTTTTCTGCTCCTCCGTCAAGTTCTCAACCTAAAGGGACAAAATCAGGATGATTATTTCATATTAAAATCTTTAATTTGTTCTTATTCTATGTTGAAGTTAGAGGGAAGTGCAATTAAACAGATATGTCTGTTAAAGTTTGACCATGTCGGTTGCCGTCTGAAGTCTCTGTGCAGGTTTAAAGATACTACAACAGACACATTAAAGCTCCAGTGAGGAATTTTTAACTGATTGTGAAAGACATCAAAATGAATACTGCCACCTCTTGAAGACCTACAGAAGCAAAATAGATCATTAAAAACAACATTGACTGTCTTTGTGTTGTGATTTTTAAAGCCTCAAACTGCTGCAAGGGGGTAGGCGTCAGACCAAATGATTGAAGCAGCCTCTGTTTTACATTTTTAAAATGAATATTTACTAAGTGATGCATTTGGTTGTTTAAGGAAAGCAGGATGAGATTTTGTCCGAAATACTAGTGATAAGATACATGTTGACCTAGAGGGGGCGCCAAAATTGACTAAAAGCAAAAGTTCCTTACTCTAGCTTTAAATACATAATACAGTAGAAAGCATAAAGCAAGGTAAATCTGAGAAGAAACGCAAACAGTACTTTAAAAGAAGGATGTCAAACATATAACAATGTTTTAAAATATTGCACATGACTCACAATGTGTCACACTCTATGAATATCGCTGCACAGTCAGAGCAGACCTCCAGTTCATTGACCATGCTGATAATCTGTCGCCTGTGCTGGTCTCAGTGCAGCATGTCTGCAATGTCACTGCTTTCTTCACTTACTATTCTTGTTGTTTGACAGAGTACAATGGGGGGGGCAGAGGGGGAGGTGAGTGTGTGTGGGGGGTTTCTGGAGCTGTTTAAAAGCCATCAGCTGTCCCGTCTCTTCTTCCTCACGAACTGTCCGACTGCTCTTTGTTCCATTGTCAGACACAGATATGAACAAACTGCAGCAGCATGAGCTTATCACAGCTACGAGTTAAACAATGCACAGAGACTCTGCACAAAAATGGACTGATTCTTAAATTAAAGTGTAGATAAAGCAGTATTTTAACAATCATCACAATAAAGTTACTTGCAGCAGGTTTAATTCTCCAATCAGGTGTCTATTTCCTTTTTTATTTATTCTCATTTATTATATTTTATCCCTATTTCCTCCGTACTGATGGATTAAATCTGTGCAAAAATAGTACATACTTTCAGAAGCAGCCTTATTTTGTTAAAAAATACAGAAACAAAACTTCAGAAAATCACAACATGCTTATATCCCTAATAAATATATCCCCAAATAACACCAAGGACATGACCTCAGCGTCCTCAGCAGAAGCTCCGGCCCTGATCAGACGCACAATTTCACACCAACTCTGTATTCAGAAACCATCAATTCAGACCCCAAAATTCCTCTTTTCCATTTCCTCCCCATATTTTTAACTTTTGCAATTCATTACCTGGAATAAATGCCTTGCAATGCATTAAAAAAATGTTGCATCTACATTATTTGGAGCCTTCTAGTCAGACTTTCATGTTGTAGACTTTATTCGTGGACATTTTTCCTTGCTTCAGTTAGATTAGTAAGATCTGTTTTGTGTCCAGGTGAGAAAAATATTCCAAAAAGAAGCAGAAACTTAAGACACTTTGGAAATGGTGTCAAATGTTTACTGTTGTACCTCCATAAATGTTACTAAAGGTGCATTATCCCCATTTCTGTTGTGTTAGGTTTCAATAAAGTGTGCCTGTTGAACATGACTTTGAAATCACAGTCACACCTGTTACTGTGGAATAGTCAGCGTGTGCCAGCAGAGATCCCCTGACACATTTCATGCACCCAGCTGTTGTTCTTTTCTTTACAACACATAAAACTGAGATTGCCTTATTGAAGATAACATGCATTAAACAACCCATCATACGTGTCCCATCATTGCGTGTACTCACCGCTGCTTTATATACGTCATCCATGACTGCTGCTCGCTCCCTGCCTCTGACACACCGCTGCTGCTCTCAGACAAACACTGACAGCAATAACCGCCTCGGCCTTTAACGTGGGAGGAGTGAGGGTGCCTCTAAAAAAGCTCTCGACCCATCCCGCAAAATCCTAGAGTGATGGAGGGAGGAGTGATAGAGAGAGACGGAGATAAAGAGAGACAGAGGGAGAGCTATAAATAGGAAACAAGAGAAGCTTCAACAATAGTGCGACATTAACAGCAGTTCTTAAAGAGCGGGGTCCTCTCTTCAGGGAGATGAGCTGTACCTCTTCTGTAGAGAGAATAATGATGCTGACACTTTCAAGAAAACAAAGTTAACAGAAAGTGTCCAGAAACTCAACATGTAGCTGTGACACATAAAGTCAGCTAACTCTTAAGGCTGATTTATAGTTCTGCGTCGCCCCTACGCAGCAGGGGCTGACGCGGACATGAGCCCCACATACTTGTACGTCGATGTGTCCGTGTCGCGCAGCAATTCTCCTCCGAAACGCCTGAGGGCAGTGTGGTCTCTCTGATAGCCGGTCGCCTGCTTCCGGTCCTGCTACGATCTCTGTTTACTTTTCCTCATCGATTCAGAGCGTGTTCTGTTAATCTACAGCTGATACATGTTGCTGTTTATCATACAGACATGATAACATGAAGAATAGAGAGGAGGAGATGAAATACACGGCCGATGTGTGGCCGATGTCCGGGATCCCGGAAGTGCTGTGAATGCGGGAAAGACAAAGCTGTCGAGCGGACCAATCACAGAGCTTGCGGTCCGCGTCGGCTCTACGCGTAGTTACATTTTGGAGGAGGTGCACGTCAGCTACGTGCGTAGGCCTCTGCGTAGGTACGGGAGCTACGCGGACCTACGGCGTAGGCTACGCCGTCGATTCGACGCAGAAGTATAAATCAGCCTTTAGATAAAACTGCTTATGATTTCTTGACTCACCTGTTGCAGACCTCGACTCTGGGAAGCCTAAAGCCACGTTTCCACTGCAAGAACTTTTCCCAGGAGTAGGAACCTTTAGGGGAACTGGCCTGCATTTCCACAGCAGGGACCACGGTCTTAATTAAGAAGTAGTGCATTATCTCACCCTCCAAAAGAGTCACTGTTAGGTGTACAGACTTTCAGAGAGGGGCTTCAGCACTGAATGTTACTCATTGCATTTTGTTTCAGCCATTATTTGTCTTTTATTCTGTCTTGAATCTTCAGAAAAACTGCAAAAGCGATCAACAGATGGAGCATTTCTGCTGAGGATAAAACGATCAAGACTTCAAAGTAGTTGGTAATCACTTTTACAAGTATCAGGGACTGATTGACATGATTTGCAGGTTGCGTTAATAAAAAAACAATCAGACATGGATTGGTGAAAGAGGGTTTTAGGAAGTAGTCCTTGCAGTTTTTAGGACAGTAGCATTGATGAGGATGAGGATACTACTCTCGTTACCTCTCGCCTGGATCCTTGCTTTTGTTAATCTTACTCTCAAATGTGCATCACACTTGGACAAAAGTGTCTCTTGACTGAGAATTGTAACATTGTAGTTCTGGGACTAAACGTTCTGATTACTTTGAGAAATGCAGCTCTGGAAAAGGGGAGATGTGAAGTTGTTGTTTCCTTTTGGACTTTCAAGATGTGACTCACTGATCATCTTAAAACGGGATGAGTAATAATGTGAAGAACTGAAAATTAGAGAGCTAGAAAAAACCCTGGGAACTCTCTAAACTGTAATAAACAGGAAGTTCGTTTTTAACCTTCTATGCCAAACAAAAAGTTTCAGATCTGGAAGAAAAGTTTCAAACAACAAAGTCACAACATGACATAGAAGAGCTAAGAAAACTAAGGTAGCTGCAGACAAGCAACTCCCATGCTCTTACCGGAAAAAAACACTGGTTTCATTAATAAAGTTTGATGCATTTGAAGAGAGCAATATAAAAACTGTTTATATAGTACATAACAAATAGCTAAACAACTTTCTTAATCTTAGGCTGCTGTTTTTGAAAAATTCCAGCCTCTGTCTGAAACGCTCAATTTATGCTACTGTCTCTTTAGGAAGCTCTCTAGAAGCCTTCTCCACCTTCCTTTGCTACATAGTCGCCGTGATTGAGTTCACCATGTGTTAAATGAGAAGATATGAAGTATGGCTATGTGTTTTGGACCCAAAATCTAAGTGTTATGTTTATTATGCTCTTTTAAGGAGATTCACCAATCTATGATGTCACAGATTGAGCAAGTCTCATGTCACTCTCAATTAATTCTCATATGCCATTTTGCGCAGCTCCAACACGTTTACCTCACACTCTGGAAATGTTGCTCATGTTCGGTATTAACATCCAACATTTTAACTTAGTTTGATTATAAAATATGAACAGATTCTCACACAATGTTTATATTTCCCCACTATGTGATACCTCTCTTTGACTTCTGGACTAACCCAACTTATACCTCCTCTTTTAGCTTGTGTTGGCTTATATTTACTTCTTACTCAGGCTCCTGGTACTCACAGAACAGAGTAAAGGATCTGCTAGAAAGCACTGCCAACAATTGGTGGGTCACCGGTGAGAATGCTTGTTAAGGTCACTCATATCCATTTCACCATAAACACTTGAGGCTCTCCATGTTTGTACATTGTAAAGGGCAGCCACTGTAGATCAAATGAAATCACATAATGTAAAAAATATAATCTTCCTCATACGATGTAGTCCCGGTATACAGAGGAGTCGTATGTCTTCATGACAATAGAAACAGTTAGAGCTATTTCCAATGTGTGCCCTTGACTAAAATAGGAGTCCTCTGTATGTGGGGAGGGTGAGAGAGGGACTATGGGTAATAAATCTTTGTTGTAAGGCTAACGCTATGCAGGACAGACAGATGGCACCTGCCTCTGTGCAGCAGCTGTAGAGTAATCTCAGAGGTCAAAGGTCAAGCCTCTGATTTTAGACCTGGTCTCTATGGATGAGCGGTAATAATTTTACTAATCTATTGACAAAATGTATTGACAAAGAGTACGAGAAACCGAAGCTTCACAGGTTATCACGGCGCCTCGAGTCATGAGGGAGCTACAAATAGCATTAAGAAATGTTCACACACAACTGAAGGCGAGTGGTGCCTTCAAAGACCGCAGGAAGAGAGACAGGGGTCAAATCATCAGGTGGCCAACTCCTGCAGAGTCTGAGTAAACACAATACACCTGAGAAGAAAACAGGGTGATATGAGGTTTGTCTGAGTTGATTGAATTTATTTTATATTATAGGGACAGTAATATTTGAAATACTTTCACTCCTGTGCATGAAACTGATGTGTTGCACAGACAGTTTAAAGCATTTGTGATGAAAAAGTTGGGAAATTAAGAAGTTGTTGCCCTCAAGGTAACGACACAAAGTGCAACAGTGTGCATGCTCTTTTTCTAATATACATAAGGCGTTGTTTTTTTTTCTGTTACATTATACAGCTTTTCTTTTTGTTGTGATTTGTCAGGCTGCAGAGTGACAATCCTTATCTTGACCTGCCATGGATCACATCCAGGAGAGGGCACCCAAGAACAGGACATCCTTGATGATTGTGAGATGCAACCCCAACCTTTTGGTGAGGCTTGCTGTGGCCATGCCATGACCTGTAAATGTGTGAAGAGGCTTAGTTTTACCCTTAGTTTACCCTAAGTTGTCTGTCTGTGTGTGTTGCAGCAGAGAGGTATCCTGGCTGGGACTAATCTGCTGCATTAGCTGCACCTGAGCTTGTTGGGATAAAGACCTTTCAGACCTCTCACTCAGTCTTTTCCTCAATATTATAAGTCAGAGGTTGCAGATTCAGGACCGCAATTCGAGGTCGACATCTCTAGGACCCTTGTGCTATTGCAAAAGTTAGGGTTAGGGTTACGGTCAGACACTAGTCCATGGCGACCTAGTGCACTAGGTGGTGCCATTGCAAAGAACAAGTACCCTAGAATTGAGGTCCCAGAATTGCAGTCCTAAAACAGCAGCCTCTGGGTCTGCAGACACATGGTACTTGTCTCCCTGCATGCACCATGACAGTTAAGTCCATAAAGATTCATAAGGTCTGACATGGTATACTATAATAAGACAGTTCCAGTTTGTTTTCTTTTTTACCTTGACAAGAGTCACGTGATGTTGCTGTGTCTTGTCTGTCAGCTGATTTATAGAGGTTTGGTCATTCTATCTGAAGCAACAGGATGGCATAAGCACTCCTGTAAAGCCACACATCAAACTGAGAAAGTTACTGGTTCATCCAAAGGACCAAAATGACCCTGAAAGACATACATCAACGAAACAGGCAGGATGTTTTGCACACGGAAAAATGAACACAGAAAAAAGTGTGTGATAGAAACACCTGGAACACGCACACGAGTGATAAAGCAAAAAGTGGACCAAGAAAATCTAAAAACAGCCATCTTGGACTGCTGCAAGAGAAAAAGTCACATCATGGAGCGAGAAAAGGCTGAGGTCATCCGCTCAGAGAGCAACAGATACCAGCGTTGGATAAGGGAGGCTGTAGAGATCAGGGAGCAAGCCCAGAGGACGGAAAGCCAGGTTTAGGAGGCCTGCATGCTGACACACATGGGATGCTGTCCTAAGACTGTCGGAAAACAGAGGGCGTGGTCATCCTGCTGCTTAAGATAGGAAGACCAAACCTCTATAAATTAGTTGACAGAAGTCACAACAACATCACGTGACTCTTCTGAGGAAGACTGCAGGAAGTTTGTAGTTGAAATATGTCAAGGTAAAAGAAACAGTGGTATTATTACAAGAACTGTCTTATTATACATTGACAGTTTGTCTCTTCCATTCCTTACTGGTACACATCCAAGCTCGCTCTATACGCTGATAACACACTGATGTTGAGTTAATTATGTTTTCTAATGTAACACCATGAGGTTGTGTTTGCATTGCCTCAACCTCTGAGTTTTGTTGTGACACCATGAGCAACACCTGAGACTTCCACCAGATCCGTATCCAGTCCGTCTCCGATCTGCTTTGGTCCGGCATCGTGCCCTCTCGTCCGTCAACACCCTCCAGTTGCGTTCTCAGAACACAGCACGGAGCAGGACCGCCAGACAGCTGGAGTCACGAGACCAAGGTTTCCCCGTGGTAATTATGGTATTAATGAATGAATGACTCCTCTCCTCATCCATGTTGTCTTTATGGTCCTCTAAAAAGCCACTGACCTTTTGACTCCAGGCGTGGCTCCGCACATCATGACAGTTTGTTGTTGTAGTTAAGTGAATAACGATCTAGCGATAACTCAAAGTCTTTTGTTTTGAAAATTAACAAGTTAGTTTAATTTTGATTCAGTGCCTGACTTCCTGTCCCGCTTGATCTGCTCTGTTGAGATTGATGCGTCGTGCTCCAGCATCCGGCAAAGGTAGAAGTCTTGCGAATCTGATTCAGAGGGCTCCGACTTGCCCGATCAGAGACACAGCCGTAACGCAACACAACGGATTCAGTGGAAGTTAACACATTCACTAGAACAGAAACAACGATGCCTTGAAGGATCGGAGACAGACCAGACATGGATCCAGTGGAATTTGGCCATCAGAAATCATCCAATCCAGCCGACTCCTATAAAATCAATGCTAATGAAACATGAATCATTTGATTTATAAGGTCCAAAGAATCTATAACTATAAAAGTATCACTCTTTTTAATAGAAAAACATCAATACGTTTATAAGCTGAACAAGACATGCATTCACAATAATGAAAATAAAAATGAATGAATGATTAAAGGAGATCATATTCTGCTTCTTTTTTTTAACATATAACTGGTATCCAAAGACTATATGAATCATTAGTTCATACAAATATTTGATTTTAAGTAACAGATGATATTTTTGTTACATAGCTATAAAGCAAGCAGTGTTTCCGTTTAAAAACAGACCAGGTCAGCCTTCACATTAGACCATTTATCTTCCGTGCACCTCGTCATTTGATCAGGGCAGGAAGTCTTTAAAAGTCTCTGCAGCATCTTAAGAGTTTGCAGCCTTGTTCTGCATCGCCGAGTGGATCTTTCGGAGGTTCTGTCGGACTCTGACAAACTCCATCAACTGTGCTTCCTCTTGACCTTTTCCCTCCTGCTCCTTCTCCTTCTGATGAGAGAAAAGAGGAGAAGGAGTTTGAGATGTTTGACTGTGTGAGGAACGAAATTTGCAGTCTACTTTTCCATGCTTACAGGCTCCAGTCTTTGGTGTGTCTGTATTCATGCTTCCTATTACTTTGTATTTATTGCATGAGACACAATGTCATTACAGACTAAACCTGCACATAGGCATGATACCTCCAGTTGTCTCTGCTGCCGTTGGAGCAGCACATCCTCCAGAGGACTCTTGCTCTGTCCCTCGTCTTCACGATCGCTCTGCACCCTCTTCCTCTTCTCCAACGCCTGCTGCAGCTCTGACCTGCTGCTCAGCGCCAGACCCCTGAGCCCATAGAGGAACAGACAGAGCTGATGTTAGATGAGGTAGAAAAAGTCTGTATCGGATTATATCATAAAGTTTCCTGTGTCTATATTTGGTAAAGTGATGGGATTAACAGATTAACAGCAGCTCCTCAAACATCTCTCCCTTTCACTTGTTTAGCGTGGTGCTATCAGGACACGCTGACAGTGGAGCCAGGTCAGTTCTCACATTAACAGATCACCTTTCACAGATTCGTGCTCCCCGCGGCCTAACTCACTGCAGCAGCATGGAGAGAAGGTGTATGATTGCAAGTTTGAGACTCTCATGTATTCTTAATGACGCAGGCTTCAGAAAAGAATTGCCGTAGAGAGAGGCTGGAGAGGCGTTAACACAATGAACACATAACTGAAAGCTGTGAGGATACTCTAAAGTCTTTGTTCATGTCTGCGTATCATGAGGGTAAAATGTTAGTAATGAGTTAACGCGTTTATATCTGAGAGCACTTTGAGGCTCATGCATGTTACCTACTTCTTGTGGGCCAGCAGCAGTTCTTTGTGGAGCTCGTTGTGAGTCCTGGAGGTTCTGACAGGGTTTGATAGACCTGAAGAGGCCTCAGCTTTCACTCCGTTATCTATCAACAGAGAAATCATTTCAATTTAGGCTGCAGAAAAGCTACTTTGACAACAATGATGGCAAAGTATTATGTGATTCTCTGTGCACACAAACTGAGCATGCATGCTGCAGTATTTAGCTGTCTCACTGATAGGATTGTTTGCATCTCTTTTAGCCAGACAGCCAATGATATAGCACGTGGTCTTGATTGCAGTCTTAATTATTTTTACGAAGTAGACAAGGTGACGAATGTCTTTGCATGACAAAGGGAGATTCGGTTGTGTGTGGTTGGCCTGGCAAACCTACATTTTGAAGGAGAAGAATGAGATCAATCCCCTGTGGCTTCATTCTCTTGACCGTGCACTGACCATATTTACAGAAGCGATTGGAAACACACTGTGATAAGTTGTTGCTTTCAACATCATCATTTCTGTTAAAACAGGACAAAGGGACTCATTCAAACAGCCTTCATTTTTTCGTACACAAGACTAAGTTGCAGTGTCCACTAACACTGCTTTTTGCACTGGCAGCTCCTATTTTCTTTCAAACCCAATGTGATTAAGCGCTTCCAGTGCTCAGCGTCCTCAGCGTATGCAGTTTTTTATCTCAGCGCTCTCAGTTGAAAACAGTTCAACTTTTGGAACATCACTGCGCTCGTCAATGTTACTTCTTGATCACTGACCAATCAGCATCAAGAAGGGGTGGACATCATCAAATTTATCAATATCAATCCGACAGTTCATTCCAAAAAGGTTCATCAGGAGAAAAATTATCAAAACTCGTTTTTTCGAGGTACAGTGTCAGAGTTTAGAGCTGCTGCTAATGCTATGACACAAGTTCTATCAATAGTTTTTGCAGTTTCTTGTTGAAATCTGATTGAATGAAAGCAAGTATGAAGCAAACAGAGCATTTTAAAACGGAGGGAAGCGGAAGTGCCGTGGGACTACTTTCATAACCTAGCAACAGTAAACGCTGTTCAGAAGTGCTCTGAAATTGTGGTCGTGTGCGCACCTAAAAACCCTGCATTCGTGGACACGGCACCTAATTTGACGAATCTTCACAGGTCTATGGACTATAGTGAAAATGCATCAAGAGATGGGCTGAAGGAAGCTCATAGCTTATTCCCCCTGCTGCCAGACTATATGCTAAGCTAGGCTAATAATGTTCTTACTCCAGCAGTTTGACATTGGTCTTCTATTAACTTTCAAGTTCCAGATTAGGGATGTCTCAAAGTGACTACTTTCTTAGTTACTTAAATTGAAACCTAAATTCAGCAGAGCTAGCTCCACCAGCCTTCAGTCCTCCCTGCAGGTTAACGTCCACATGCCTGTGTTGGCTCCTCATTGCTCTGGTGGAGTGGTTAAATGTCAGTTTATCCAGACGCAGCTTACATACAACTTTATCTACATTCACTAGATCAACATACTGACAAACAACGCCGCTCTACAAGAAGACATCTGTCACCTGTGCTTGTTTACATCCAGGTAGTAGAGCTTTAGAGCGTTATGGCAGCAGCTATTAACCTGAGATACCGCCCTGCCGAGCGGCGGGTGGTTGGGATACAGCCCAGACTAACATGGCATTTAAGGTCTTTAACTATAAAAATGATCGTATTTCGGTTAACTGACTTGTAATTCTGAGGTTGAAAATTATTGAGGTGAAAGGTACTCGACAGATAACCTACTCTGTAGGATGAGGCTACAGATCAAACATCAGAATCCACCTCCCAGGGCAATCTAGTTTTAATTACGAATAGAGCAGTCTGTTACTAGATGCACTGACCTCTTCTGTGACCACCAATCTGTAGGTGAGAACTGTTAGTCGTCCTGTTTCTAAGGCCTGGCTGGATATCCATATGTGTATGATTATTGTGATGCAGTGACCCATTGAAGGACATGGTGGCCTGTGTTGGAGGTGTGTTTTGTTGGAGTTAGAAGCTTGGACCCGATGTGGGACAGTTTGGCCGTAGTGGAAGACAAAAGGCAGGGGCAGTAGACGTGGCTCTCAGTGCATGAATAGTCCTGATGGAGGGCTGCACCTGAGGACCTGGCCTGGAGCCCAGGCTCCTGCTGCATGCTGGGTAGCTGCTGTATGGGGAGAGAGTGCAGAGGGGGATGAAAGGAGTCAATCATCTGTAATCATCAAGAGATTGAAATCTGAAACTAAAGCAGAATGAGAGAGAGAGAGAGAGAGAGAGAGAGAGAGAGAGAGAGAGAGAGAGAGAGAGAGAGAGAGAGAGAGAGAGAGAGAGATAGGGTAACTAGTTGGCTTTCCCATAAAAGCTGTCAATTCAATGGGAGATGACCCTGATTCAGTTCAGAGGGACTGAAGAAGCTGCTGGACCTGCTGCCAGCTACATCTCTCTCACACAGTGGTATGAACAAATACTGGGAGCTGTTGAGGTATTTATTGACTCAATTTTAATCTCCTGTTGAAACATAAACATGCAGAGATAACAGATCAATGCATGTTGGGATACGTTTTAAGAGTTCACATGGTTTAACCGGGAGCTGAATTACACAAAAGGTCACCACCTCATTGAAACAAATGGGCCAGTGAATGAAACAGGTCAAAATACCGAATAAAGCAGTTGAAGTTAAATATCTGAAATATTAAAGTTAAACACAATGATGACGCTATTTCTGACACCTTAAACTGCGTTTATCGTTGTCAAATCTACACTATAGCATACACCATAGGTTTGCTCTGCAGAAGCTTACACACGTAGCCTGACGTGCTTCTCCTCAGAAATGTAGCTATGCATGAAACAACGCAGACCGCAAGCCCTGTGATTGGTCCACTTGGTAGCTCACATTTCTGGTATCGCCACCTCCTCCCATCCTCTGCCAACTCTAATTCAGTGGCCATATATGCTCCAACTCAGACATAATATGCTTGGATTCAGTTGCCGTTTCCCAGAGAACGTAACGGGACTGAACACTGGCAATATGACTAGCTTACAGATTGCACTGCTGACTAGTGTTTCAGGTGGGGTAGTGCAGTGAGACATGGAAACTGAAATGCACAAGTATGAAATGTTCAGGGCAATGTTGGCCACTACGGTGTAGAGTCAACACAGAAGTATAAACCAGGCTAAAGGCTATATAAAAGACAAACGAGAAGCTAGCTCCCCAAAAGTGATGCCAAAACATTTAGAACTCCAATCACTGACTGATACCCTCATGTCCAAGCATTCGTTTTCTGTGAAGTTGAGTTTGAATTAGTTATTTGATGCTTTAAAAAGAGTTTTAATGCCACGACTGTTGACAAACTGGATCAGTGATAAATGTTTGTTTTGGTTTGCAGAAGTGACAGGACGTCGACACCAGGCTCCCACTGCTGCACAGATTCTGACTAACTTCAAAAGTGTCAGCAGCTAAAGACATCAGCACTCAGTGGGGAGTACTTTGGCTTTATTTTTTTTTCAGCAGGGGTCAGTGGTGACATGCCATCCATCTTTATATACAGTCAATGTTCACACTTAGAAAGTAAAAAAGTCTTGGAGTGTTTTGATAACTGGTGCACAAAAGGTTTACAGGTAAACACAAGACTCATGAAGGCTGATTATCGGACCGATAGAGTAGAATCTGATTTATGTTCGTTGTACAGTTCATCCTGTCGGTAAGCAGATACAGATGGAATCACAGAGCGGGGGAGCAAAGCTGCAATAACACACATCCAGTGCAAGAACTAGCGTGTAGCTGAAGGAAAGGAGGAGAGAGGCAGCGGTGTAAAAATACAGATCTAGAAAATGATGATATAAGACCTTTAGCAAACATAATAATATCAGAATATATTTAAAGAGCAACATGCAGCTACAGGAACAGAACTGCAGCTTCCATTTTGATCCCTTATTTTTCATGTGAATAGAAAAAAGTAATAATATTCAACTTTTAAAGATATTCTTGGTATATTGATCTGACATGATACCACTATAAAAAATAATGTTTCTAATGATTACCTTCATAAAGATTACATGCAATGCATTTTCTGCACACATAACATCCTAATTATTTTTTATCATGTGTCTCAGAGCTGGTTAAAGATTAAAGTGATCTCTCTGCAGAGGAGGAAAGTGACGATCAGAAACCAGCTCCATACACTTCAAGTTTAATGCAGCACAACCTAAAGAAAACACACACACACACACACACACACACACAAATACACTCTCCAGTCCTACCTGCGATGTACGGGTCCTTCATGAGAGGCTGCCGTCTGAGAACATTAGCCATCGTGTGGAGCTGACGGACAGTGATACTATTGAGAGCAGTGTTACTTGAGAGGCCTGAATGTAGCACTCAGTGACTGTCCGGCCCCTCATGTTCACAATCAACGAGCAGATACTGTTCAACAAGAGAGCACTACGATGCTGATACGCAAAGATATGGGATGTTATGCAAGAGCAGCTCAGTTAATCTTCAAAATATTTACATTTTTGTTCATATGTTTGCATGATTTGTTTCATATCCAAATATTTAAAACTAATTGGAAGGGGCTTTATTAACGTCAGTATATGAAAGGGAAAACAGGCGCTAAAAGAATTAATACAACAAAAACCATTTCAATTAACACACTAATTATTCTGGGGGAAAAAAATGGTAGAACAGGGAAGGGTGCATGAAAAACAATAAAGATAACATCTTACATTGCTGTGCTCTTAAGGGGCAAGTTAAACATTTCAAGTACTTGCAAAATCTGCAATCATTGTCTGATCTGATGGCCTTGAAATATGTTTAATGATTGAAGTGTTTTAAAAAAGCTTTCACATAAACACCTTAAAAACACATAACACCACAGTCATCAAGGTTATCTCAGGTCAGAGAATGTTTAATAAACTGGAGTTTAAAAAGCATGGGTGTTGCAGAAGTAGAGATATCCAGTGATGAAAAATTGGGTTAATGTGCTACTGTGAAAAAACAACAACAAGAAAGTGCAGTTCCTCAAGTTTCCACTTGAGGCTGGCTCCCAAAGCAGCATAATTAAGCATGTTTAATAAATCTTTATTTAAATAGCGCCAAAACCAAACAAATGTTATCTGAAGACTCTTGACAAATAGCAGGTCTAGACTGTACTCTATGTTCTATTATTAACAAAGACCCAACATCAAGACAGGATAAGATCCAGTCCCATCTTACAGACAGGACTCTGGCTGCATCTCAAAGCTCTTAACGTCCATCCTCCCGTCTTTCACTCGCGTCTTAGCCCCTCACCAGAGATGCAAGGAAATAAAAGGAGAGAGAGGAAACGAGGAGATCTGTATTAAGAGAAAGGAGACGTCCTTTCCCCCACAGGTATGTGTTTTACCTGTTTAACACATACCTGCCCATGAAGAGAATCAGCTCTCTGTTTATTCTGTCCTGAAGCATCACGGATCGATTCACCGGTAAAATGCCTCATTATTTAATTATTTATTACTTTAAGGGAAAATAGAAACCAGGCAACTCTTTTCAAACCCCGTGCTCATTAATGATCAGCCTCGTATGAAACTTTATTAACCTGACAGGAAAAATGTCAAAAGTGTTTTTACTAACAGACAAACTTTACTGTCAGACTTTAATTCTCTTCATGAATAAAATGAGAACAAACGGGGAACATAACAGGAGAAATAACTGATCATTAATATATATTCTATCTATGATATTAGACTATATTACTCTATTTCATTAGACAGTGAATCTGACAAAAAACAATCAGATGTCAAACTCAGGAGTGATCCTGTTGTTTTGATGATTTTGCTTTTATGTTCAGTATTTTGTGTTTAAAACTCACATCAAACACTGTCATATGCTTATGATCTGTTTCAGGGCACCCTTAGTGACTGTTTTAAGGTCCGTCTTTTCTCTATTATTAAACTCAGCTGATGTTAAGTTTCAGAGAAGTCCGAGCAGCTGCCGCGTCCGATCAGTGAGTGGTATTCGATAAGGGGGCGTGTCTGTCAGAGAAAAGACTTCCGCGAAGTCTGCTCTTGTGCTTCCTCGATTATCGCTCCTCCGATCAATCTCCTCTCTCCTCTCTCCTCCAGCAGCGTTAAGAGCTTTGGGACTCAAGTTAAAGTGGCGGATCAGTAACTACTTCCGGTTCGGCTGAGGAGCGAGGAGCGAGGAGACTGAAGTTAAGAGCTTTGAGATCCACCCTCAGTCTGCTCTCATCTTAATCCATCATGAGCAGAGCACTTTGCAGCATTTAGCAAGTTACAGTGGCAAGGACAAACTTCCTTTAACCTTGAGTAGTTGTAGCAGCTGGCGTCTGGCACATCCACAGCAGCAGGCCATCTACGGCAGAGATCCAGAGGAACCTACGAGACAAGAGAGCTCAGGGACTACAGAAAGGTCTATGGTTAGTAACTTTAATGGGACAGGAAGAGTTAAAGTAAGTGCAACACCATGGAGACAACATCCATGGTTTATGGTGTGGAGATCATACAAGGTCATACTACTGGCATATTGTGAGATTTAATAAAAGTGTAATACAAAGTCAAGGATGTACTCCTCTTGAAGGTTCGATCCTCCACTTGTGTGGTTTTAGTCTCTGAAATGTGTCTGCATTGCAAGGTTTAGTGATATCTAGTGGTGAGGATGCAGATTGCAACCAACTTACAACCTTGCACTTCAACCTTACTCTCATGTTTTGAGTCTGTAGCTCCAGTGTTTGGTTTGTTGTGTGTCTACAGACGGTTAAGACCCTGCCTCCTCTTCTAAAATACCACACGAAACAATGCTTGATCCAAGGCCATCCCCCTGAATCTTAAGCTACAGTCCTCAGAAGCAGGAGTTTAAACATTTCTATGGAGAATAATGTGCCACATTTCTTCAAGGTAATGAGTTCCAGCAGCTCAACTGTGGTCTACCATCTCTACAGTTGTGTCATCACATGAGAAGGTCTCCAGAGGAAATTCTGCCTTTCAGGTCACGATTTGACAATTCAATCTGATTGAACTTTAACACGAGAAACTAAGAGGGTCTCCAGTTTCAGTTTGAGAGAGGAGGGAGGCATGGGGGGGGGGGGGGGGGGGGGGGGGGGGGGCTGCAGGTGAAATAACACGAGCAGCAGGGAGGGAAAGATACTGCCTGCTGACAGCGAGTGCAAAAAAAGAGACAGAGATCAATAGCAGTAAAATGTTTGATAAAAAAACTGTTATTTCAAACTTAATGGACTTCTTCAGGATGGAAACCTTTTGATAATTTTATCATAAAAATAGTCCGTCGAGGCAGATGGCCATCTAACATGAGTCTGGTTCTGCTTGAGGTTTCTGCCTGTTATTATTTGAGCTTGATCCTGAATTGAAATGTTCAGTTTGAAGTTAATTCATCCCGTTAGGAATCTGTTGCTGTGGGAGGATTACCAAGCGTGGGATTTGAGGGGATATTTCCTTAGCTGTACAAATAAATCATTGTTAAAATCATGAAATCATCATTAAACCAATATTTTGTCTAAACTTGTTGATGTCTTTTAAGTGGTAGCTGGGCATTAAGTGGGATGATGGATGTATTTTCCAAACTATTCTGTGTTTCTGTATTTATTTTGTTCCTACTTTCTATTGATACTCTGATATTCTTACTTATTGTGTATAACAACTACTTTAATGACTGCATTTCTCCCCAGGGTATTGAATGTTTGAACTGTTTTCATTAAATATGTAATAAATCACCCAAAAGCTTGGGTTAAAACGTCTCATGCTCACTAGAAGCTCAGTATTATGATCCTATATTTCTTTGTATTGCAGTATGCAATGGTTCTTATCTGCTGTTACTTAAAAAAACCTTATCACCCTTTTAATCCAAACTTTTTCTGACGCCCCAAAACTTATATTTAGAATTTAATTAGAAACACTTAAAAACAACTAAAGGTAGCTTTACTTAAACTAACAACACTGTGTAATCCAGGGATACCTTATTTAATATAGTTTTTGGTCTGTAAATGATGTAAAAGTGTTGATCAGTGTTTCTAAAAGATCAAAGTTACATCCTTAAATGTATAATTTTGACCAAAACCTCAAGAGACTCAGTTTACAGTAATGGAGGAAAAAAGAAAACAGAAAATATTCACGTATAAGAATCTTAAATCAGAAAACTTCCACTTTTTTGTTAAAAAAATACTGAAAATGATTACCTGTTTATCAAAATAATTGATTATTATTTCAATAGTGTACTATCTAAGATATTAATGGCCAAAAAAACAAAAATAAGGTTTTAATTTTAAAGAGCAAGTCCAGAGAGTTCATCAAAAACTAAGACTATCATGTTTCTGGTTCTCTGGTACCATGAGCAACCACACAAAGGGTGTTTAAATATTGTTTGACCAGAGTCGGGCACAGTTAATCCTAAACCTAACTCCATTAATCGTTAAATGTTGACTTCTATAATCAATTAAATCTGTTCAAAATTACCGGAAGTTAACATCAACTTCCGCTAACATACTTGTTCAAAGTCCAGCAGTCTGTCCCCCCTCCTGCTGCGCCAGAAAAGGCCTCCCCGATCCAGGTCAGGTAAAATATTTAATCCAAAAACATTAAAGATCCACAAATTACTCCCAATCTACAAGAGTGTGTGCTGTTAGTGCTCAAGTATGGTAGAACTCTTTTTTTCTCTCTCAGGTAAACAAATGTGAATTTCAGTGTGTAAACTCTGCACCTTCATCGTCTGTCCGTTAGAGTCAAACTGGCACCACAGAGAGGCGAGACGCTTTACCATCTTTCACAGATCCTCCCCTCTCCATGGCCGTTTACATGACACAGGTGTGAGCAGTGTTAAACTATCAGGTGACGCAAAAATTAACAACGTTACAGAAAACCGAATGTAGCAGAAGTTAATGGTTTAAATTATAGATTTTCAAATTAAAGTCTACAAAAACAAGCTGTTAGTGAGTGCTTGAGAAGGCTACAGTTTTTTTGCAATGTCTGATGAACCAGGCAGTCACTTTTCCCTTTTTTTAGTTTTGATAAGAACAGAAGTATTTCGGGTCTCTCAGCTTTCCTTGTAGTACAAATAAGCGAGAGAAAGTTCTTGAGCTTAACATCGTAGATATTGAGGGTGCAAATTAGATTGTGGTGCATGAAGTGATGCCCTGCGGTCACGTTAGCAAATCTATATCATCACAAAGTGTTGGATATTACATTTGGATGTTCTATTGAACATATCACATGTATAAACAGCACTTTAACCAAGAACTGCCTGACTGACTTAATTAAACACATTTAAATGGAGCTTATTACAAACTCTGTCCAGCAGAGGGCACTTGTTTTGTACAAAATACCCAAGTGTAATGGTCATAATACATTTCATAGTATTCACATAATGAAAATATTAAAAGGATGGCTAAAATGGCATTTTAAGGACAAGTAATGACAACTTATGGCAAGTGGAATATACAACTGCTGTTTTTGCTCAGGTTATAAACTCATACATACAGGATAATAAGTTGTGCAAGACACAAGAATTCATGGGCTCAGAACTTCAAGTAAAACACATCCTACATCAATAAATGTAACCTTTCTGGGCAGCAATGGGCAAAAATAAAGATACAAAATAGATTTGGCTTATTTCAAGATAATCCTTAAATCGTATTAACATGTGGGAGCTGACTGATGTGTCAGAGTTTCCTGAAGCATACGAAAAACAACACAGACACATAGTGGTGTAAAAATTACTGCTTTACTTTAATCGGTTGAAATCATTCAACTGCAAATATTTGTACAACTGCATTTTGTGAAATATACAACAATAAGATCACAACACAACACCAGTCTTAGTGAAAAGAGAGGAGCAGTCCTCTACCTGCATGGAAGAATCAGGAAACAGGAGGACAAAAACACTGAGAGGTTGATGATTGTGATACTGAACCGTGTGAAAAGGAAGACGTCGAGATTAGACTTCAGATTAGGAATAAACAGGGAAAGAGGTGAGGCTGGTTTGGTCGCTTTTGAAAAAGGCCTCACAGTAACTTTACCAAAACAACTAAAAGGAGTCAACAATTTGGTTTCAGTTACTCGTGGAATTCAGAGGAGACATCACGATTTACTCAAAACTTGTTTGGGTCACACTACAGTTGATTCAAAGTTGTGTTTTGTAGATTATTTCTTATATTAAGGATGGATTATTTTGTTTGTTTGATCTTTTTAATAAATACAAGTTTTGTGTCTGTAAAATTAGCATTTCACAATGTTAGCATACACAAATTAGCACAGTGCACCAAAAGTTCCCCTGGGCTCAGCAGTTCAAAAAGTTTGATCTGGATTTGGGAGTCTGATTATTTGTGATTAGGTAATCCAGTTTGTATTCATCCCAGCTGTTAAAGAAAAACTGGATTGGATTGACCTTTTAGGTATCATCAAATCCTGATCAGCAGAGCTCTAAATGAGATGACATACTTTGTCCACAGGGGGCGCCAAACTTCACACAAACAGAAAAATCTTAACTGTTGCTTTAAATATTTGATGTTTGATATTAACAGCATTTTGGTGAAACACTATGGGGTTAAAATCTTCATCAAAGGTCTTTATTGCGTCTTGTGTCACAGCAGTGATTAAGCAATTAAAGAACAAAATAAATGATCAAGCACCTCCGAGGTCAGGAAATCCTGATTTGTTGAATCAAAGTTATCCCAATCCCACTCAAAAGTTTGGAGCATAAATTGGAGGTTTGATGAGGACAGACACCAAGATTAGATTACTTGATGTTTAAAATTTGATTGGATGTGATACTTTTGAACAACAGGGCCCAGGATTAACACTTGAAGTTAAAGGAAAGGTAGGTGATGTTAAATACCAGGGAACATTTATTTAAAGGCTAAATCTTCCTTTTGATTGGGGCATAAGAGGAAGTGCAAACTGTGCAAACCTCTCAGTGAAAAATACTTAACTTGGTTAAAGACAGAACAAAATGCACTAAAAGCTGGATTTCACAACGAAGAAAGGAACACAGGAAGTGAGCTGATTGGTATCAACGTGAACGTAGTCACACTGAAGAGGAAGAACCACTCACATCTCTGCAGGAACTAACACTTCCCCTTCCTTTTCATACTGACACAATCTGTCAGCACGATGAAGGTTAAACTTCTGATTAGTCATGATGCAAAACACTGTGTGGTTTTAAACACCTTATATGGTCGTGGTGTGGTCGTGGCTGACATGATATCCTGCAGGTTCAATCAGAGGAGGGGACATTTCTTTCAATGTTTAACCCTTACAGAGCTGACCTGAACTCTACATCAGAAGAGAACCCTGAGTGTGCTTTCTGTCCTGATAAAAAGATGACCACACGTGAACCAGGAAGAATGTCTTGTATTGAAACTTTTGCTTCCACATTGCTGATTTAAAAGTTTCAATCTGAAGTAGAGGAATGAAATGTCACTGAGTTAAGAATAAGAGAGGAAACTTAAAAAAAAGAAAAAAGAACAATATATTATAAAGTACCTAACATGACTCATGCAAAACATTGTACACAACATTCCCACACCACAACTATCAAAATCTACTTATACCCACCCGACCCTATTATACAAAAATACAGAGCTGACAGTAAAAAATTAAGAGCTCGGCTTTTTGTTCAACGTTCAACATTTAACACTAAGAGAGTGACAGATGTGTCTGCAAAGTGTCACTGTGGAATTAATCAGAGTTACAGAAAAGGTGAGTAAAAAACAGTAGAGACAAAACAGTGACACAAGTGCACACGTCAGAAGTCTTTGCAAACACGTACCCTGCTTTCATGTGAGGCCGAAATCATTGAGAAGTAATTCACCACGAGGGAAAGGAACTGAATGAAAATGCAAGGAGACAAACTGGGCGGAGGAAAGGAAACGGGTCAAAAAGTTCTGTTGCATACCGATTTTCTGCACAGTTAGAGTTTTTTTAATAAGACTTCAGGTTGTCGCATTTTTTCGCTGATAAAAGAGAGTGATTGGTTTTGAGCATTAAAATATAACATCTTCTTTAAAGTCTTTCTAACTCGAGACGATGCAAGGGGGCATCACTGCAGGGTATGAACTGGGTGCAGGGCCTGTTTTTTTCTGCTGTTACAGGCAGGCACTCAGTGTCAAGGCTGAAAGCATTAAAGAAGAGCATGTTCGGAGGTAAGAGAGAGAGACGATTAAACACGATCCAGGAAGGCCGAATGGAGGAACAAAATTACAATTTTGACGGTTTATTCGATGCCAAAAAATTGCACAGCAATTATTTATATTATCAGGCAGGATTGAAGTACTCTGCAGAGTCACACTGACGAATTCAAGCATTATTATTTAGCAGAAGTGGTCTGTGTTTGCACCCACAGGGTTTATGACTGCAAAAGGTTGGCTCTTTGGTGTTTGACACACTGTGGTAATAATGATGCATTCATTTAGCTCTCTATCTCAGACTGTATGCAAGAAGAGGACACAGCCGCAGGGTTCGATGCAAATGAGGAGGTGCATTAAAGGTGCATTCTGTCTAATATCCTGCAGGGGGCAGCACTACTTGCATAAAGTTAGCATATTTCTCACTTGATTGATTTGTTCCCTCATTAGTTTGTGCTCTCAATCTGTAGTTTCAAGTGTTCTTCAGTAAAGCATGATATTAATTTATTAAATGATGGTCCCTTTGGAGTCAAATAGACGATAAAGCAGGGTATAATTTCGAGCGCAGAGATGTAGGAATGTATATAAACTGTGTTAAAATGTAAGGATTGAAACAGCAGACAACAAACAAATGACTGACAGCACGGCAGCTACGTCCACTTCTTATCTACAGTCTGCGAGTAGAGCCTGTACGGACTGTGACTGAGCCGCAAAGCTAAATAAAAACATCACAGATAATCAATAATCCCTTTAACCTGTTAGAGCACAAATCATGCTTAATCCATCCTTTGTATTTTAGCCAAGCCTGCGTTTGATTACGGACAACGACAGTCTGAGGAACATGAAGCATTCACACACACACACACAGACACACTGACAGCGTTAGTGCAGCACAGAGAGAGACCGGTCCTGAGAGGAGAGAGAGAGAGGAGGAGGTGGAGGTGTGGTCACTTGAAGTTCGACTGCAGATTTTTGAAAGCAGCACGTCTTTGTTTCTGATCCTCTGCCTGCTTCTTCTTGACCTCCTGCTCCTGACGGATCTCTGCTTCAAACCGGTTGGACTCACTGATAGCGTTGACCTGTCGGAGAGTTAGAAACACACACAGCTGTGAGGTGATGGAGCTCAAGGAAAAGAGCTGAGGAAGAAAGAGATCTGTGCCTGTGAGGGCCAAAAAGGCTGGCTTTGTAAGAAAGCTGCATCCTGTGATTGCCATACAACATTGTGTTAAGCACTTCCCTCTCTCAGCAGGCATCACGCACAATGCACAACACTCCTGAAAACCACTCCAAAGTTTGAAGGTGGGCTTTTTTCAGACTTTCTCCTGCCAGCCTCTTTGTGAAATTTGCACGTGACATCAGGGTGAGCCGATGTGAGAATGCAGCAAGAAACATTCTGGAAAGCTTGCAGCAAGTGAGTGAGGAGGTACGTTTATATCATGCAACTTATGTGGCTCAAGAGGAGCGATATGTAACAAGATGAGTACTGACATCCAAGGTCGAAGAAGGTGAAGCACATTCCAACCATAGACTGTACAAAGAATGGACGCAGTATCCGTGACGTCACCTATCTGTTTCTGAAGCGCTGTTTTGAAGCCAATTGTTGGCGGGAGCGATATTGGAAATGCTGAACTCAACCTAACCTCTGACGAGCCAGTGTGAGGTAAAGAGGCGGGATTTGAGTGTCCTCGCCAACAGCAGGCCAACTGCTTCATGTGCATGCGATTTAGCCATTAGGCCAAATCCGTGCCTAATTGTACATTGTTTTAACTGTTGCCTTTAGGTCCAAGGAGCTGCAAGAAACAGCTAATGTCTGTAAGTGAACGGACAGCAGAAGGTCATTTTCTTTGGTTGAAAAAATTGCACAAGAAAAGCTAAAGAAAGCTAAACCTAGCAGAGGAGACTTACTGTTCTTTTTCTCTGTCTCTCTATAAAGATTTAAATTCTGTCTTTGAACTTTGTCTCCACTGAATGAAATGAGGAGAACAAAAAGAGGAAATGAGATGCATAGGAGGTCGGGGACAAACCAGCAACCAGTGCATTGAGGACTTCCTCTGTGGGGCAGAAACTTTGCCAACTGAGTTACACCAGCACCCCTTACTTAGGCTGTTTTCGAAACCGCCTGTTACATACTACCTACGAATGTAGTAAGCAGTACGTACTGCATACTGTATACTGCGCCTGAAGTTAGAATGTAGTATGACTATTCTGTTGGATCTGTTTTGCAGTACGCCAGGCCAGGCATTACTGGATTTCCGGTTTCGGAAAGCTGAAGTAAACAACGGCCAAGCTGATAGTGAAACTGCTTCTTTAGCATCACTTATTAAAAGTTAAGAAGTGGATTATATTTTATTTAATAATTTTGACAGCAGCTAAAAACTGAGTGCCCCCCGTCATATACGGAAAAAAGAAGTGGAACATTAGCGCTGTACATTATGGGAAAGAGTACGTGAGAGAGACTGGTCTGATGCATACTGAGACATGTTCCTGAATCAGTGCGACATCCAGGTAGTTTTGGCATACTGCAGATTTTGCTCTTGTTCACATACTACATACTGAATTTTGGCCAAATCAGTACATACTGCCAGTATAGTAGGTGGTTTCGAAAACAGCCTTATTCTCCCTTACAAAGTCAGTAAGTTACAATGTGAACGTGCCTTTATGTTTTAACTAGGGATGTAAATTTCAAGTATTTTCTGTGATCGATCTTTGGAAATGTTAACGATCAATAATTGATAAATCATTTAAAAAAACGTTGACGTTTCCGTCAAAAACAATGCCAAATGCGTTTTTTCCCCTGAATCAAATTTTCCTTCACGACACAATGTATAAAGCTGACAGTATTGTATAGCTACGGATCATATTGAGGTGTTCAAAACGTTGAACACCCTGAATATCAACGCGTGGAGCAGGCTCATGATCTCCACAGACTCAGACTCAGACTACAACATGTTGATTTACTGCAACAAGGGAACTGAACAGAAACATATTTCAGAATCTCAGTATCCAGTTTTCTGTCTACTCGTTCTTATTGAGAAAAATAAGCACGTGAACGCGGTCTGGTGTAAGCCGGGAGCAAAACTGGGTCATTATCATTCACCTGCTGTGGGCGGACAGGATACAGGAGAGCAAGACTGAACTAACTGGTGAAGAAGGTCAGCTCAGTCCTGGACCCTGTGGAGGTGGTGGCTGACAGGAGAATTATGGCCAATCTGTCGTCATTGATTTTTTTCTATATATATTCTTGTTGAAATTATTGTACTGTACACCTTTTTGTTTGCTGCTGTAACTCCATGAATTTCCCTGTTGTGGGACGAATAAAGGAGTATCTTATCTTATCTTATTATTAGTCTGGCGCTAGAGAAAAAAAGCGCTCGTGGAGACCTGTCACTCAGCCACAGCCCCCAGCTAAGTGTCTCCACTGCGCACAACACTTGTAGTCAGCTGTCACGAGACCACATGATGTTTGTTCCACGTGATATAAAATCAAAACAAAAATTGTGTTTGAGGACGTTCTTAACAATCAATTAATTGATAATTGTTAATTGTTGACATCCCTAGTTTTAACTCCTTGCTCATTCATCTGTCACAGCTCTCAGAACCTCAGCAGTGATTAATCGTTAAGTTCTTACACACCCTAATGATCGGTGAAGAGATAGATAGTGCTTATTAGAGTGACAAGTTCAGCTTGTAAATCAACTTCTGCAGTTGTAATGAGCGCTGACATTTTATTAACCAGCTACTTACAGAGTGTGATTCCAAACATGCGTGTAGTTTAATAGTTATTCGAGCTTTTCCAAGTGAACAAGCTTGTGTGCACAGGAAGATTTACAGCCATGTTTCTCATCTCCTTTTCTTTTAGTCATTAATGTGTCCGATCAAACACGTAACAGCAATGCAAAGCTGGTTTTAAGGGATCCAGGTCACTTTTTTAATGTGCAGCTCTTTGCATTACCAAATTGTGATTATCTACATGAACTTCTCTTAATGCATGCAACCTGTGTGGACACTAATGGAAGACTACAGCTGCTGCTGCTCTGCAAATATGCTGCTCTCTCCCTGCAGCCTACAGAGGTCTGAACTTGAGGTTGTGCATATATTCATCATATTATCTGCAGGGACAATTGAAGTTTTGTTCCGTGCATTTAAATTTTTGTCAGGATGATTCTCCTCTAAAATATGTCAGTGTTTTGGTTGTTCTAAAAGTGTCTGTGCTGGTCGAGAAGTTTGGGGCGTCTTACTTTGGCTTCAAAGAAGGTCTTGGCTCCCTTGACGCCCTCTTCAGAGACATCGATCTCAGAGAGACGAGCGAGGGCACAGAGCCCGCTGTCCTCTGCCAGCTCTCCTGCTGCTGATTTCCGGAAGATCAGCAGGAACTGAGGAGGACAGGAAGAACACAGACACGTTCGGTCAGACTGAGGAGATTTGTCACATTCTGGGACCGGTTCTAATCTGCTGTGTCTGACCTCTCTGAAGCTGAGCTTGTTGTCCAGGTCCTCGTCCACCTCCTTGATCATGTTCTTCAGGCCCAGGTGAGTCTGAGGAGCGCCCAGCTTCTCCATCATCAGCTTCAGCTCCATCAGGTCGATGAAGTTGTCTTTGCCAGCGTCATACCTGAACAGAAAGAAGAGAACTGGTTAGTAACAGCTTGGCGACAGCGCTGTGGAAAAGTCACACCTCCCACAGAGCGCATGCTGTGCCTCTTTCACACAGATAGGCTTTATTTATCTGTGAAGATATCTCATGTCTGCTGGATGAAACTGAATTCATTTTGTGATTCTCAGAGTCATGAAACACCGTAACACTTTCTGTTACTCTGGAGTCTCCACAGAACTTAAACCCCCTGCACTTTAAAAATAAAGTCGAGTTTCCAAACAGGAACTTTGACTTCTGCTTTTGTTTGTTTGTTTTGACTTTATCTGGCTGTGGTCGAGAACAGTTCCTGGAACTGACTTTGCAGAGGGAGATCAGGGGACTCTAGGGTGAGTATTAGAAACAGCTGAAACATGCAGGAGAACAATGAAGGATTAGATATTTTAAATAAACGTCAGTGATTTCATGAGGTAGACAAAGTTTAGGATCTCCACCCTGCAGCCCCGGTACCTGGACTGTAAGCTTCAATAAATATGAAATACAACAGCTGTGTCACTCCAACACCCAGCGTTACATTAAAGATCGTAGCTCCTATAGGAGGTGTGAAAAAATATTGATACAGCAATATATCTCCGATATAATATCGACATTTCAACTCTTAATATCGATTTTTTGTCAAAATAAAAATTCATATTTTAGCCGAGTTGGAACTAAAATACGACTTCAGTATTTCAAAGACTATAAAGTGGAAAAGTTGTTTTCAATCAAATAGTTTTGACTTAATTTGTCATTTAAATTTTGAGTAATATTGTGTGATTAACATATACACCATTTTTTCTTAGTTAACTGTGTAGAATATCGCAATATATCCCAATATTGTGATATCGTGATATATCGTGATACTGTCGTATCGTGACCCAGGTATCGTGATGCGTATCGTGAGGTTCTTGCCAATACTCACCCCTAAGCTCCTATACAAAATCAAGTAAGATGCTCGTTACACAACTTTTCAATGCTATTAACAGAACCAAGTTTGTGCATTTTGTTCGACTTGAGGGTAGCATGAAAGATCACCCTCCAGACAGACACAGCAGCTTGTCAACTGTGCAGAGATGACAAGAGAGGCACAGCCTGAATGCTTTCCTCATGCTCTCACTTTTAGAAAGAAGGCTTTGCACATCTATTATCTCATACAGGTGCGTAGGAGGGGGGTGAGACCTGCAGAAAAAGGCTCCTGCACACATTTAAGTTGCAAAAAGAACTTTGCAGCACAACGTTTTGGTCCTGGAGCTTCATCAGGATAGGTGCAAGTCAGATAGTGTGCAGGAGTTTTGCCTTTTTTGTTTCTTCTTTCTCCTTCTTTCCTCTTTCTTCCACTCTCATCAAAATAATTTATCATTTCCATGCAATAAGTTATATTTGGTGGTATGGCTCTGTTCTGGGAGCTCCTTGCTCTCTCATGTGTCCACGTGGAATTAAAAAGCCTGAGGCGGGGAGAGCACACCTCTGCTATCTTTCATGTGCATACAGGAAAAGCCAAGGCAGGGAGAGCAGCAGCAAAGACACCAGAACAGAGCGAGCATCAGTGAGGAATATGACACTGGTAAAATCAGACACAGCAGAAAGGAGGAGCTGGGGTGGAGGTGCAGAAGGGCTCGTCTTGGCAAGAGCCTGATTTTTGCTGTTATAGCGAGCCTGAACAAAAGGCCTCGCTGAATTATACAACTCTGTCTGAGTGTTGATGTCTTTGTGGACAGTTTGTTGAGCCTCCAGTGTATGTTCTTGTGTTTGTCTATGTTCAGTTCTGGTAGGTTAAGCGTTGGGATGCAAGATAATCCTCCATTTCATCATTATTGCATCATGAGCATTTGCAATAAACTCTTCACTTGAGGTTGAATTTATCGCAAAATTTTGAAAAAATATTCTATTTAAACATGAAAGGCTTTCTCACTCCCCACGTGTACATTTTACATGTTGGATGGAGTCCTCAGTATAACAGCCAAGCTTTTTTTGATGCAGTAAGATGTAGGTTAACCCGCTATATTTAGTGGTGAAGCTTTCTGGGGCTATTCTGGACTCAGGGGGGGCCGCACCGACTACATTTCCCAGCATCTTTCACCCCCTGCTTCAGCTGTGGTCAGCAGGCTAAAGGTCATTTAGCATTCCTAGCTGAACATTGATGATTCATTTCCTTTTAATTCCTAAAAACAAAGATTTACTGAAGCATGCCAAACACAAAGTGAGGAAGAGAGAAGGCTTTACATGTTCACTAACCATTCCAGCAATTAACATACCATACGTTCCCTCAGAGGACAAAATGTGGAGGAGCTCCTCACTGAGATGCTGATCAGTGATTGGTGGAAAACGTTTACACGCGAGGAGATAGAAATCACTGTTTCTAAACAGCAGTGGGTGTGGTCCACCTGGACGCTGCACAGAGGACGGCTCAAACGTCTTCCCTGACAGGACCCCAAACGGGTCCTCAAAGGCTCCTTACAGCTGTTTGTAGAGGAGTGTAAATACAGTATGATCCTTTTTTAAACACAAAGAACAAACTGATTATCTTCTGTTACTCTTTACTCTACTTTAGCCAGAGAAAAACCTTGACATTTCTAGCTGAAACTGTTATTTCTTTACCAATGTTGCAAAGATCTTGCAGCTAATTCAAGATCAAAATGAGACTGTTGTTGCATTTCATGTGTTGCAACCAAACGGCAACCTCCGGTCTCAAAATGTGAAGCCCATGCGGAAGTGTTTTAAACTGCAATTCATCGAGAATCTGCTTGAGGCTGGCTGCAGGAAACCACATACACACCCATTCAAAAAAGACGATCTTTGCAGCATTAATAAACATGTTTACAGCCTGGTTCAAAAAACGGCTTCAGTCTACATCGCTAAATTCTCTATCGGCACACACTGTACGGGGGGTGAATTTTTTTCTAACGCAACAGTTCAGATGATATTAACATTATGAGTTTTGCCCAAATAAGGACATGACTGACTTGACTGACAGGCGGGAACACATAGCTGTTGGCCAGGAGGCTCAAACTCAGCCTCTTCACCTCACACTAAGTTACAATGATTGGCTTCAAAACAGCGCTCAGGAACAGACGGGTGACGTCATGGATACTACGTTCATTATTTATACAGTCTATAGTTGCAACTTCCGCTCTTTCTCCTGGAAAGTTAGCACTTTCAACAAACGTAGGTCTTTTCTTCTAACATCAGTCGGTGGTCTTTCTTTGGACCACTGGAGAGGAAAACACCTCATTGATAATACTGTATTGTGTAAGAACAATAAACGTGAACTTTGAGCCTGCGTTTGGCGCCTGGTTCTGACGTCCTGCTCTTTTTATCAGCAAACATTCATGTAGACGATGTCTGGCTCCTCTTGCGTCTCAGCTTCACCTAAAGGAGGGTGAAGAGAGAGCTTGGTACTCTACGCCCGCAGCAGGAGCTAACTGCTGTCACTCTGCACAGCTGAGGAAGTCTGACTATCAGATTGCGTTTCCTCTTTGGCAGACTGCTGGTGTCTCGGAGAGCTCATTTCTCCCTGAATACTCCCTTTGTAGTGGACAGAGGTCTAAATCTCTCTCATGTAACCCTCCTACTCCAAGTTAAATGATAACACAGTGGTAGTTCTCTCTAATCTCTTTGTGCAGCAAACTTTCAAAGTTTCTCTCCCTCGTTTGGCACGGCTCCACGTCTATTTCTGGATATTTGTTTTCAAAAGAGACCTCAGCGGGAAAAAAGCAAAGAGAGGCAGTTTTCCCAGAGTTTTTCCCATGAAGGGAGCAGCTCAGGGCTTTATTTCTCTAAAACAAGCAGCTCATTTAAGATCTTCAGAGCAGGAAGTGTCACAGGACTTTTATATTTACTGAAATCTGACAAAAAGCCAGTTACTCACTTTCCGTGCTGACTGGCCAAGTGTCAACCTCTGCTGTTAAAAACTGCAGTTACTCAAGTGTCCTCCTGAGGCTGGCGCCAAAAGCTAAGGAAACCCCATCAGAGTCAGAACTACAATGCTAATTTTTAAAAGGGGTATCAAACATGTTTACAGCCTTATTCAAGAAATGATTTTGGTCTGAATAGCTTGTTTCTTACTCGTTTCATCTGTTCGGAATTTTGAGATTAACGTTCAAGCATAAATTTGCATTATTAGAGGCGTGGTCAAGTTGACTGACATGCAAGAATTATGTAACAGTTTGCTAGGAGGCTAACAGCTTGTCTGTTTTATGTTGACTGAAAGTAAGTTAGAGTCAGCATTTTCAATATGGCGACTGCCTGCCATTGGCTACTAAACCCAATGGTTGACATTGCCTCAAACTACGTCCATGTTTTTTACAATCTAAGGTTAAAGCCCAATTTTACAGCATAATGTAACATGTTTACAGCCTTTAACAAAAACAGTTTGGGCTTCTTTATTCATCCCAACTAGTTGGGCTGGGAATCTTATTCTAACTTGTTTTTTTTTATCCATAAGGCTACAAGCTATGCATATATTGGCGTAATTAGGGGCTTGTCTGATTGTCTGACAAGTAGGCACGTAACCAAGCAGCAACCTCCAGCCGCAAGAATTGAAGCCAATGCTGGAGTGCTAAAAACTGCATAACCACAAGTGTCCACTAGAGGCTGGCTATGGAAGTTCCAAAAACCACATAGACACCCATTCAAAAGATCAGGAATAAACATATACAGCCTGGTACAAAAAAAAGGAGTGTAGTCTGAACATTTCATGTCTTGATCGGCACATACTGAATTTTTTCAAAACTTGTCAGTTTTGAAGATATCAAAATTACGAGTTTTGCATAATAAGCGGCACAAGTGACTTGATTGACAGGATGCTCAAAGCCCGCCTCTTTACATCACACTAGCTCAACAGAAGTTAGCTAAGCATTTCCAATATGGCTGCCCCTGATGATTGGCTTCAAAACAGCACTCCAGAAATAGATGTTTGATATAACAGACACTACGTCTCTTTATTATACAGTCTGTGGGTAGAACTGTTTAAACGGTGGAAAGGCTGTGGCCCCAACTTCACCTTGTTTCCCTCATATTTATGTCCCTGTCATGTCTTGCCTTTAGTAGGAATGTCACGGAGCTGTAACAGTGGGACATTATCGTACCACTGCTGTACAAAAATCGAAGGTAGCGACAGAAGTATGTGAAGCGCCCATTGTGTGTTTAGGTCTCATGCTTCACCAAATCTTTAATGCAATGTGACACAAACTGGGATACCAAGATAACGTCGCTGTGGGATCAATATAAGAGGAACAAATGTAAAATGACAGCAAGGATGTGTTACAGCATTGCTGCAGACTTGAAATGTGAAAGGAGCTTCTGTTAGCTGGACATAACGTTGGAGTCAGCATTTCCAATATGGCCACCACCATATTTCTACAAAACGCCTTTTTAAAAACCAACGGATGACATCACAGAGACTCCTTGTGTGAAAAAAATCTAGCCACTTTTTTTTTCGAAACTTTGAAGAGTGTGTAAGACCAAAAAAAGAAGGCATACTTTGGATTTTAACTTGTAAATTAAAAGTCTAAACTGTCCCCCGCCTTCATTGGCCTGCACTCTTTGAAGAAGGCTGTTAAAAGAGGATTTGCTGGTAAGTAGAGAGTTTGAGAAGTGTGGGCAGGCCCGAACACGATAGGAAGCTGAAGAATCTGGGCAGAGACAGCCACAAGTCATATACATGTGATAACAAAACCTCACTGTCAATCTCAGCAAGAGTGTCCCCCTCTCTCTCTGCAGGCTAATGCGATTCAGCCAACGCCATACGAAGAGCAGGAGGAACAAAAGACTCCTTGTTAGAGACGTTACGAGATAAAGATGCTAAAAGATGTACATTTAATTTCAAGCTGGTGATGTTTGATGAAATCTAAATGATTCATCAGGATTTTGCAGGTTTGTTAGCTGCTTTATAAGAAACACAAGGTGGTCATCACGAGAGGTACAATAAACACTCATGTCACCAGTGCCCAGCGTCCACACCGACAGCTTGCTGTAACAAGGCGTCAGATTGAACGCTGGCTCACCCTGAATTCCTGCCATTCAGCTGTGATTCAGTTTGAGAGCCTGACTCACTCTGCAGTCACTCTGAAAGCAGCTTCAGCAGCCAGTCAGCACAATGGGTTTCTTCTCTAACTACATGGTGTGTGGAGGCAAATAATGCACTTTACAAATGAACAGTTATAGCCGAGCAGTGACAACAGAGCTGGATCAACACCTCCTGACACAAACTGGACGATCACACCACAGGCACCTCCCTCTGCAAGGCACAGCAGGAGTTTATAGTTTATACAATGATGCATATATCAGCTTCTCTTACATAATAATAACCCAGCTGAAATACGGACTTATAAACACGTTTCTTTATGTTAAGAAGAGTAAATTAGTTCTCAATCAAATAGTCAAGTTAAAGGTTTGTTGGCCTCTAATGCTGTCTTAAATCCATCACAGATGCATTAACTGAAACTAAATATTATCATGGCACACTTTGTGATATCACAAAATGTGCAGTTGTGCTTCAAATACTTAATCAACGCATCAATGCAAAAGTGAAGGCTGGTTTATACTTCTAGGTTGCCCCTACGCAGCTGTGGTCGAGGCGGACATGAGTGCTACATACTTGTGTCGATGCGTTCGCGACACGCAGCAATTCTCCGCCGAAACGCTTGAGGGCAGTGTGGTCTCTCTGATAGTCGGTCCCTGTTTCCGGCCTTGCTACGATCTCTGTTTACTTTTCCACAGCGGTTCAGAGCGTGTTATGTTAATCTACAGCTGATACATGTTGCTGTTTATCATACAGACATGATTACAGGAAGAATAGAGAGGAGGAGATTAAATACACGGCCTATGTGCGGCCGATGAGCGGGGATCCCGGAAGTGCTGTAAATGCAGGAAACAGAATGCCGCCGAGTCGACCAATCACAGGGTTTGCGGTTCTCATCGATTCGACACGTAGTTACATTTTGAGGAGGTGCGCTTCAGCTATGTGCGGAGGCCTCTGCGGAAGTACGGGAGATTCGCCAACCTACGGCGTAGGCTACACCAAAGATTCAACGCAGAAGTATAAATCAGGCTTAAGCAGTGCTCACGTCCGCGTCAACCACTGCTGCGTTGGGTCGACGCAGAAGTGTAAACCCGGCTTAAAACTGTCAATTCATGTGTTTTAGGGGGTAACATGGGTGTAATATCACGATACAGGGATAACTGATGAGTTGCAAGACAAAAATGCTTAATAATACATCCTGATATCTGCTTTAATTAAAAACAAGATGTCTCTTGGAGGTAAAGTGAAGGTTTAATGTCATTAGCGCCCCCACAAGGAGTCAAACTGGAAGATAAATCTGTTATTTGTACATTATGACACCTGCATGTGATCATTGTATCCCACAGGTGATGAAGAAACATTATATTGCTGTATTCATGAGTAGCCCTACCCAAAGAGTGCCACACTCTATACTGAGACTCCTTTGATTTCCTTATCTCTGACTGCAGAGCCCCCACCCTGCTATCCCTCAAGCTACGGAAATCCATATGCACATTAGATGACATGTGACACCTCCCACTCGTGTACTGATTGCACTTTATATGGATTTAATACTTTAAGTACACTCACTAAGCATGAACATCTCTAAATAATAAACCTTTTCTGTCACTTTTTTGTTCTTCTGAAGTGATATTTCCACTTTTCTGGCACATGTGACGCAGATGAACAACCTGACAACTCCACTTCCTTATAAGAGCATTGTTAAAGTAACTTCCCTGTTTGACTGACATGACAAGGTGGACTATCCCTGACCTGAAGGCATGATAAAACCCCAGCCTGCAGCTTCACAGAGAGAGATAACAATCATGCACAGCACTCACAGTTTGAACATCTTCTCCATGTCTTTTATCTGGTGTCTGGAGAACTCCTTGAACTCGGTGTAAGCGTTGAAAACCTTCATGCTGGGTTGCACGTGTTCCCCCTGCCCCTCATTCAGCTCCTCGCGCCGCAGCAGCTTCTTCCCCAGCTCCGTGTCCGCGTTGGCCGTGGTCGGCTTCTCCTCCGACCCGTTCTCCTGTCCCGAGAGGTCCACGGCCACCGGTTCCTCGGCTCCCTCCTCGATCTGGAGCCGACGGCTGAGCTTGGACGAGAGCTCGTCTGAGGCCATTTTCACACTGTGTCTGATAATCAAAGGAGGGCGTTATTCTTCAGAGAACAAACCTTACAGTAAGACAGAAGGCGTCTGCTTCCAGACTTAAAGACAGCCCTCTGTTCCGGTAACCTCCTGCCCTCCTTAATATTTGATCCGTTCCCTGTTATCTGTGTCAGGACTCGAGGAGAACAAATCACGGATCTCTGAGCTCCTCTGACGCTTTGTTTTGATTTCCAGGGCTCGAGCTCCAAGTTCAGACAAATACCTCCACTCCAGGATGTTGTACATTGGCTCATTAGCTGCGTATCATTGTGTAGCCCTGTCACGTCGTAGCCACGCCTTTTAAAGAGACAGGCGCACAGTCTTCAGGACCCTACAGGTGTGGTGTGGAAGTCTGTTTACCTGATGATGAAGTGGTTAGATCAGACTTCTGTGTGACACAGGATCATGAATAATACATGTTGTGAACATAGACTGTATAAATAATGGACGTAGTATCTGTGACTTCACCCTTCTGTTTCTGAAGCGCTGTTTTGAGGCCAATCATTGTCAACAGCCATATTGCTGCTGTCGAGTGATTGTGACGTAAAGAGGCGGGCTTTGAGCCTCCTAGCCAGCAGCTACAGTGTTCCTGCCGGTCAATTAAGTCAGCTGTGCCTCTCATTGGAAGACTCGTAATCTAAATATCTTCAAGAATGCAGCATTAGAAAAAAGTTCACACACCCCCTACAGTGTGTACCGATTGAGAAATGACCTATCCAGACTACACTCGTCTTTTGTACCAGGCTGTAAACATGTTTATTTCTGCTGTAAAGATCAGCTTTTTTGAATTGATGTGTTTGTGGTTTCCTGAACTTCCGGAGCTGGCCTCAAGCGGATCCTCGATGAACTGGAGTTTTTAACACTCTGCATTGGACTCCTATTTTTAGACCGGAGGTTACCGCTTGGGTTAGATCAGCCTTCTGTGCAACACTGGATCATAAATAATACATGTTGTGAACTGTACATGAACATGTTTGATTGGGAGCTGGTATTTCTTTAAATACGCTTTTATTTTAAAGCTCCTGTGAAGAGTTTTTTTTTATCTGCCTATGAAAAGACTGAAATTGAAAGCTGGGGTCAGATTTAGATACACTTTTTGTTATACTGGTTAAAAATATATTTATGCCCGATGGCAATCAATACATAATGCGTTCTTAAAAAAGAGTGGGAAAAAAGACGCTATCTACAGCTGGAGTAAACCTGGGGAAACACCAACCAATCCCAGCCTTTGGGAGCCAAATTATGAAATGCAATCAAATCCCTGTTCTGCCCAGCTCCTGCAAAGCGTAAGTTTCATGTTTGTTTGTGTTTTTAATTTTCACTATGATAATGTTTTGGTTTTTTCTTAACGCTGAGTGAGACATGAGTTGACGTAGTGCAAAACACAAACATTGTGCTGAGGACCGGTTTTGAATCAGTCATGATCATATGTCGCGAATCAGCGGCACTCGTACATGTGAGTGGTGGCGTCGTTTTGGAGGAGCTCCGAGGGGAGGGGGGTAGGGGTTAGACCGAGTCCTGAGGAAATGCTACATTCAAATTCATGCTAGTTTTCCTTGACTACCAACCCTAGCTTTAAAGTGATGCATTTTTATGACCTACAAAAGAAACAAGAACACCAGCAACAAGAATGACAATGTTATGTTGCTATTTATAATGCTATTAAATGCTGGAAGGGGGAAGGTAACAAACAAGATGATAAACAGCATACTAAAGAAACATACTTTTTACTTTATCTATAGTAAATAATAATTGTAAGCAACATATTTGCCTGTTAAAGAAGTGATATAATGGTTTTTTATATTTTACAAACACCTATTTAGTGAAAATGTTGGATGCCGATACTAAACATGGGCAAAGGATCAAATTATGTGGTAAATGTGTGTTCTGAATAGCTCGTTCAAAAATTCACACAATAATTAAACAAGAGTGACACAAGATTTGCTCAACTTGTGACATTGCCAATTGGTGACGATAAACGTAAAACTTACCAAACAGAAACATACTACTTTGCTCTTTGTTGATTGGGATTTTTTCTGTCCCTTTGCAAACTTTCCAGGTCAAATTTGCCGTCATAGTTTGTTATTTTTAATAGAGAAACACTACTCTTTGGCATGACAACAGTGGAGGGGGCTGTTTTCAAATAAACCAGCCTGAGATAATGAGGAGTTTTTTTGAGCTGTGAATCATTTAACGCTACTTCAAATCTATCAGAGGGACAATATAAAGCCTGAAAATGAGGTATAAATAAAATGATCTAGCGTAGGACTGTGTAATAACAAGTTTAAGCTCTCCTTAAAAGGGGGAGATTATGAGAACAAGGACAAAAGAGTAATGAGGGGAATTGATGGAAACCTTTGTGGTGTAAATCAGTAATCTGGCTCCATCTGTTGGCCAAAACCTGGAGCTGCTATAAAAACCCAGGTGGGTCACCAAGTTATCACCAAGGAAAAATAAGGAAGGACCAGCAGGGTCCACACACAAACCATGACAACAGACAGGTCCGAGGTACATCAGGCAGGTACATGACACATTCACTAACGTGCTGATAGGTAGAAGGAATCAATAAAGTTGGTTATTTTTAAGCCAACATATGAAGTAGATAATTTACAAGTGTCATATTTGCAACAATTTCAAATTGAATGTGCATTGTGTTTAATCTGAGAACATTACTTTTAATAACTTTAGACTTAATGTATAACGTCTTGTCCTGCAGGTCAAGAGGTCACCACAAGAATGTTTAGAGAGGCAGTGAGAGAATCCTGTTATACACAGAACGACAACAAAGTAGTGGAAATCCCGGAAATAAATTAGAGGCATGTAATTAATTTCCCATCTATACTTAAAACATGTAAGGGATAGTGTCTGGTGAGCAGGTCTTCATGCTAGTTAGAATTGTGACAAGGTGAGCAGGACCCAGACGTGAAGCAGAAGGGCTTGTCTCACCCTGAAGCGATAATGATTTGTATAACCACCTGCTCACTGCACATTATTTTGTTTAGTCCTTGGCTAAAACTGAAGACATAAACAAGTTGACCCTAAATATTGATTCCTGGAACTTCTAAAGTACATCCTCTCTTCTTTCTAAAGTTTCTCTAAGTCTATTGAAAATTCTATGTAAAATATCCCAATGTTTTTTATCCATGCAATCGGAAAAACAAATGTTTTTTTCCACAGTGTCAACAGGCAGAAGTGAAACATACCAGACTTATATATATATATATATATATATAAGTCTGGTATGTTTCACTTCTGCCTGTTGACACTGGTATGTGCGGTGTCCTTGAGTGCCGAGAAAGGCGCCTTTAAATGAAATGTATTATTATTATTATCATTATTATTTTATTTTGGTACTTCTGCTAGGTGGCAATGTGATTTTTATGGGGGCGCCGTAAGTGCCAAAATAAAAGCTTCATAAAGCAATATTTAACATTTAGATTTAACATTTAACATTAATATTTATATTTAACATTAATATTTATATTTAACATTAATATTTAGATTTAGAATTTTGATTTAACAGTGATTGTTGCTTAAATATATTTTCACAACCAAATTAAATGTGAAGAAGATCACAAGTATTGCTCTAAATGTGATAACATGTTGGAGCAATATATTGAGCATTGTTGCTGTTATTTTCAGTGTGCACAACTTTACAAACGACGCCCCATAACGAATAGATTTGATAAAGTATTTATATTGCCTTTAATAAAATGCTTAGAAGTGTTTTATGCTCAATGTCATTACAAGTCAGACACAACTTAATAAGAAAAGTATTGTGCATTTGTTATTTATCATACATCATTTTTGTTTTCTTTCATTTTGGTTTCACTTGTAGTCTGATGATGCTCCCTATGAGCTACTTTTTAAAATGCTATCCAACAGCACACCCTTATTTATTTACAATCCTCTGTGGAAACAGCACCATCATGTGGTATGAAGGTGTATTACTTTTTCTAACACATTTCCCACAGCAGCACCACATTTAAATTCCTGTAATCCCTCACAGCTGCTGAGTTGGAGAGACAACTGCTCTAACAGCAGTTTTATTTAAAAAAAATACTCTGAGGGTTCAAAATTAAACTTCAGGACTTAAGATTATGTGAAAATGGTTTAAAAAAAACACAAATTCCGTTCAGCACAATAGTTTACAAGATGATTTCTCTCTCTTCTTGAGCCAATCCCTCAACTTTATTACAAAAAATGGTCTAAGACAAAGATTGCACCACAGATACAAAGCTCACTCCTACTGTGAAGTGCATGTAAAAGATGGTGCAAGGAAAGCTCAATTTGCATAGATTTTGACACCCCCTGTGGACAAAGCAGCACCTCTTATATCTTTGCTGATTTTTTTTCTTTGTGGTAATTGGAATATTTAGCAATATCTAGCAAATAGGTTATAGATTGAAACACTCCCCTGCTCACCCCTCCTGTTGGTGAAGTGATGGTGGCCTTCGAGGACATGAAGCTCTTGTGATGCATAAGTATGCTTCTCCATTTGTCAAGTTTTCACCATCCAAAATGTCTATAAATACAATTATTTTGAAACCAACAGCCACTCTCTTCTTCTTCTTCTTCTTCTTCTTCTTCTTCTTCTTCTTCTTCTTCTTCTTCTTCTTCTTCTTCTTCAAAATGATTGTTGTATTCAGGTGATTATACACTAATTTAAATATACTTATGAATATTATATTCCATTTCAATCAAGTCTGTTTTGCTAAATGATGCTAAAAACTACACACTGCACCTTTAATCCCAAGGTCTTGCATTATTCTTTATCCCACATCTCCTGGAAATAAACATTTAATTCAATGTGATGTATTTAGAAAGTACCTGCTGTTTTTTTCTTAAAATACAGGGGACAAATTACTCACTACATGACTGACATACCTCTCCTCAGTAAAACCCTCTCTTTTCAAAACATCCTTTTCTGAGTGTTGACGAAAAACCAACATATTTTACTTGAGCAACAGGTTGGAAAAGTTTGTCCTAAGAGTGGTAACAGCTCCATCTTGTGGTATTTGAAAAAAAAAAAAACCACATTGTGATGTCTGACATTTAGACTACAGCTTCACTAGGGGGCGCTGTAGGCAAAGAAATAAGTGGAATGGGACCACAAATTCATACAATTTGAATACTGATAGCCCTAATCTCTGCTCTATATTTGCGGGGTCATTTGAGTTCATAATGCTATAATAAGTTAGTCTAAAATGTATGTATCTACACAATCTAACATGCTCTGGGTAATACACTTTACAGGTAATAACTTCCCCTCATCATTTATTTCTATGAAGTAACTTTGACCCGTTACATGTCTTAGCTGCTGCCACACAATCATGTGTTATATTAATTCATCATATTTGTATTTCTTACATTTCACTCTGATTCTTGAGGCACTTTATGTCACAAAAGAAGGAGAAAGTTGAGGTTTTGTGGCCTTGGGAGTGAAGTGAAACTAGACTGAGGTTATCCCAGCTGCTGAATCAATGTGTCACATGTCTTTAATGATATATTTGTACATCAATCACACCCCCACCTCATGTGTCAGCCTCACACATCCATCCCAGCATTAAACTGGTTTGATGACTGCTCTGTTTTGCCCAAAACTGAACCATTATCTCTCTGACAACAGCGTCTGTGTTGCTGTCTTGGAGACAAGGTGTGCGTTTGTGCTCATGCAAATCAAGCATGACTGTCTGAATGGGGAAGGCTCCAGAAGAGTGTTTATAGGGGCCGAAATCTGTGTGAGCATGAGGGTGAAGATAAAACAGGAGGCCACGTCAGAGAAGAGAAGAACAGCATGAAGCATGATTTTTCGTACTTTTCTCAGATTTTTTTTCCTGCCGGTCATCAAATCGTCTTAGTAACTCCAAAACAGCTCATTCATTGTTTTGACAACAGAGACTCCCCCCTACACACATTCCTGCAGAAGCTGCTGGACCCGGACTACTGCAGACTTGTCAGTTTGATACGTTTTTTATCGATGTACCACCCAGAAAGAGTGTGTTTTTAACACGATGAGACACTCCTGGACTGTGCAGTTTCTGTCTGGCTGCGCAGCACACGTCACCAGCAGACAGAAAAAAATGGAAAAAAGGGGGAAGTTCATGTCACAAAAAACCTTACTATACTGAGAAAGAAATCCATTATTCACCGTGTTCAGCGTGGTCACATGTACAGAACTTCCCATTCATTTTTAGTTGTTATGGCGACGTTTGAAAACACACATAGACAGCAGGGTTACTTGACAGGAAATCAGATCTTTATTCTGGCTTTGACATTTACACAAGTGAGAAATACAGAGGCTGAAAGAGGAAGGTTTTCAACACTAATAAGGATGTTATTTTTGTTTCGACACATCAGATCATTCAATATCCTGATGACGCTGAGATTTACGCTGCTAAAAAGATGACTTCATCAGGGTTCATTTTTCTTTTAGGTTTTTATTGTGGTCCAGTTTCTGTCTGGAGCTATTGTTGGCACTTCTCTCAGTAAAAGAGATTTTCTTTAATACTTTGGTGATCAGGAAAACAACCAAACTTCTGCCCTTTTTGGTCCAGTACAAAAAAATAAACACACCAATTTATTTTTTTGACTCTCTGTTTTCACTCCAATCACTCTGCTGTTGATCCAGGACATTTCCTTGATCTACCAGTAAGCTGTTTAACTAAATAACACAGACTTTGGAGAACAGATTTCTAGACTAAGCCTGGACATATATTTGTTTTTAACTTGCCCATGAAGGCTGCTATGTGTTGCTTCTGATTAGCATGTGGGCTGTGTACATCTTCATAAATTAATGATTACAAAAATAATGGTAAATAGATAATAACAATAATAATAAGAGTAATAATAATCATAATAAGATCAAAAATAATAATAATAGTAAGCTTTATTTTTATAGCACTTTTCAAAATAGGGTTACAAAGTGCTTCCCAAATGAGAAATATCCTAAGAGAATAAAATAGAAATGTAAGGATACAGAAAATAAAAACAAGTTAAAAAGACCACCAAAGAGAATAGAAATGAAGCAAAATAAAAATAAATGAAATGAAAGAATATAAAAGAACAAGTCTGCAACTATCCACATCTGTACTATGTGTCATCTCCACTGCACAGCAACAAACATGTAAGATAGCAGATGAGAGAGAAGATCAATATCAGAAGTCAGTGCAGGAACCTACAAAACTAAAATGAAACAAAACCTGGAACTGTTGCGTCCAAGGACAGGGAAAAATGTTGAAAAAACTGAGTATGGGCGTTGCTTACGTTGTCCAGCCGGGCAACTGAAACCCAGACTCTGCCATGTCTTTCACTCACATCCTGCCTGAATCTGGTACTTGCACATAGCTTGAGCTCTCTGGTGCGCCCTCTAGAGGTATCCACCAGTAAAGCACTTAGTGCACTGTCAAGTATGTGTACAATTATGGTCATGACGCACACGTTGTGTTTGCAAATGAAAGTGTATCCCTGGCCTAACATCATTTTCTGTGCATGGACTGTGAGTGTGTGCCTGTGTGTTTGGAGCCAGTGTGTCAATGTTTTTGGTGAAAATTTTCCCAGAGTGGTCGTTTATTTTTCCATTGAGCTCATTTTCCAAAATTTGAATTCAGCAGCAGAGTCCTGTCCAGCAGTCAAACACAGGCACCTTATTTCATGAACCTTGGCAAAACCAAATGTCTCCTTTTAGTCAAAATGAAAACTTTGAAAATGTTACCGTGCTCAAGTAATGGCAAAGCTTCACTCATCGCCTCCTAATTGACTTCTGCTCTGGCACTTTCAGCAGCAGCTCATAATGAAGGCTCTCATCAAACCTTGCATCATCAGCGTGTCTGAATTTAGACCCTCGCATTAAAGCTAAACAATACCTGACAGTTAATTATACCTGATGTTTAATGACAGAAATAAAACTTCAATGCCGTGCTGTTGAGATGTGTCAGAGGTTATGTTACTTCGAGCTAGCAGAAGGTGCCACAGCTGTCCTCCCACACTGTCTTTGTAAACACAGCTGTGTAAAACTAACATCAACATGAACACATCTTTTAAAGCCTGCACTAAGATATATTTTGCATGCAGCATGAGAAGGTTTGATGAACACAAAGATAAGAATCTTGTACCTTCATACGCACATTTGGTGTTTTTGTTTCTTCATAGGCTTGTTGTTTTGATGATAAGGTCAACACTACTTGATTCTCTTCAAACTGGGACTTGTTTACAGCTGAAACAGGCAGCTGATTCCTGTGTGCCACATTCCTGGCTACATGGCAAAGTGAAAAACAAGGCGATGAAAATAATGGGCGGGGATAAGGATGACTATTTTCTCTGAGCTGTGGTGGAGATGAAAACTTAAATGCATAGATATTGGACTCACACTTGGTCGCTGGATAAACTCAGCCTTGATATTATTTTAAATGGTGAGTTGCGTAAAAAGAAATCACCCTCTGTGCTTTCATGGATGAGAGAATCTAGATCAAAACAGTGTCTAAAGGACATCTTACATTTCGCTCTACAGTTTTTATGCATTTTTGCACAGGTCTATATGAGGACTGACTCACTTTGGGAGCCATATTCAACTGTACATTCAATGAAGTGTATTTTATTTTTTTTTCTTTGCACTTCTGCGTTGGCTTCATTTTTAAGGTCCTGATGTTTTAAGTTTGCAATAACAATAGTTTAGTTTTGATTAGCAACCAAAACACCTGGTTAAGTTTATTAAGTTGAGCAGTTGGTAAGTTCAAATGAATAAATATAAATTAATACAAACTGAACATTTACAATAGGTCTGTAATGTGCAGCAACCTCTAAGGTTGGAAAATGATGCCAATGTGTAAGTGCAAAAAACTTCAGTTCCTGAATTGTCCACTTGAGGCTGTCTTCAAAATCCAGTCCATGTGCTAATTGATCTGTTTTTATTAAATAAAGACCAAATTCCATCAGATCTGTGTCCAGTCCATCTCTGATCTGTCACAGCACCAGATCTGATAGGTTTCTATTCTAGTCAATGTTTTAACTTCCACTGGATCTGCTCCATTGCGTTCCGGCTGTGTCTCTGATCCGGCAGGTCGGGGCCCTTTGGATCAGATACGAAAGACTTCTATTTTTAACGAATGCCGGAGCAAGACGCAAAATTAAATTATCAGGTTAGTTTTCAGAATAAAACACTGTGTTATCATCAGATCGTATTTCACTTAACTACAACAACAAACCGTCATGATGAGCGGAGCCAGGCCTGGAGTCAACAGGTCAGAGGTTTTCAGAGGACGATAGAGACAACATGGATGAGGAGAGGAGGAGGATAATCATTGATTCAGTAATTACAGCGGGGAAACCTCGGTCACATGACTCCAGCTGTCCAGTGGTCCTGCTCCGTGCTACAGTACGTTCTGAAAACACAGCCGGGGGATGTTGACAGACGAGAGTACACAGGGCTAGACCACAGCGGATAAGAGTCGGACCAGACACCGATCTGATGAAAGTCCGATGTAAGAATTATGCATAATCAAACAAGGGCGTTGCTGATTTGATTGACAGGTGGGTGCACTGTAGCTGTTTGCAGGGCCTATGACCTCAACTCCTCCTCTTTGTCAGTTTCTAGGTGAGCCAGGGATTACAGTAGTTGGAGTCGCATTCCAATATAATGACCACCATCTTTGAGATTTATAACTTTCAGAAACTTTTATACAGTCTAAAGTCTGTGATGTGAAACTCTTCTTCCTGCACTGGCACAAAGTATTGGATCTTCACCATCCTTCCACCCCAAACACAGCTCTGTGTTAATGTCAGCATAGTTGAGCAGAATGAACAAAACATTAAAATTTGGCAACATCTTAAACATTGTATTTCTGTTGTCCCAAAGTGATCACAAAAACATGCATCCCTTCCACTTATTGCGATCATATCGGAGGATGCGCAAAATCTTTAAATCAGATTTTTTCCGCATCAGAGGTGAAGTGAATCCAGCACACTGAGCACTTAATAAGACACTTCATCCAGTCCTGGCAGCAGATGTCAGCGTGATTATCCGTCTGTGGTGAAACACGGTCTGATCTGTGTAAGATCACTGTGTGGCTCCTGGCAGAATCATCTCTCAGATTCCTCTGCATGGAGACGCTAAGAGAGGCGGCTTGCTGCTTCAACTGAAGGGCTTTCAGAAATTCACATTTATCCAACCACAGCACCCGCTTCAGGAAGAGCTGGGCTGAGCGAGCACTGAAAGAACCACATTGTCTGCATCCTTTAACAGAACATTCAGAACAAATGAATTAGCCACATTGTTTGAAAGGTTTTACTGAAGGTCTTGGTTTAAGAGTTTGGTTGGGAGAATACAGGGAAATCTTTGTATTGTCTGATTTATGGAGTCAACGCTATTAACTCTGCCCCCTGATGCCTCTTAATGCCAAGCTTGTAATCCTCTGGAACAACTTCCTGTATGACGGCAGAAATCATGTGTGTGTACATCAACAGACGGGTTTATTGGCTGCCCTTTCCTCCTGTGAAACTCTGCAGAAATGCACCACTTCGGTCAGCATCACATAAGACGTGCAGACACGAAACATGCTCAATCTCATCTGATTTATAGAATGACAGAAAGACCCACTCAGTAGTTTTTCAGTCGTAAACTAAGCTGCCAGCCTGTAAATGTGAGAATATGAGTTACTGCGAGCTCTGCCAGGATCACAAACAGAATAATTAGGATAATGATTCGTTTTGTGCTCAGTGGGAGGAGATGATCTCAGATTTGACCTGAGACACATTCACTAATAACGGGTGAAACGAGGACAGGATACCGAGGCCAAGTAAGGACACCCAGCTTTAGAGATAATGTTCTTTCCAACAAAGATGCAATCAAAAACACTTAAGGAGAATTAGATAGAGATTAAAAATTAATGAGCTATCAAAACCACAATAATATTCATAAAAATACTTGCCGTTCCTCTTTTTATGGTTGGTTTCTGTAATAAAATGTGATTTTTAAATTAAAAGAAGAGAATAAACCATAACAAATCAGGATCCCATTTCAGGGTGGTTATTCTACATGTCTGATATTCTGTACATAAAACCTACAATTATGAGGTGGTAACAGAGTTGGGTCAGCGGTTGATCAAAAGAAAAACAAACAAACTGTATGCTAAGAAGATTTGTGGAGGTTACTGAGCATAAAGAGAAATCATTCCAGAGTATAACTGCCTTTATATACAAATGTAGCTGTATTTAAATTTGTTCGTGTTTATTTTAAACTAAATTGAAAACCTGATGTGCTTTTCTACCATGGCAGACAGTGGCAGTTGCACAGCAGCACCTAAATGCATTCCTCCTCATGTCTGATATTTGAGCAGGGTTATCTGATAGACGTATGTTTTCTGTTAAAGTATTGTTTCAGATGAAGAAACTACAACCAGTGCTTTGCTCGCTTAAAGAGCTAATTGTGTATGAACATGATTTAATGTTTATGCCGGCGTGTGAATGCTTCACTGCTCTTTGAGGACTAAAGAGTTAAACCGTGTGCATATTTACATTATTCAGATATTTATTGGGACACCAGAACCACATCATGATACCAGGTAACGTTAAATTCATCTCTCTGCATTCTGATAAAAGTTGAACAAAGAAAAGTAGAATTAAAAAGAAGATCTGTTTTCATTCATTTACTTCCACAACAAATAAAATACAATTGTAGCACATTAGGTGATGGTGCTCATGGGAAATGTAGTCTTCATCCTGAACAAACACTGCTGAGTTTGTCAACAGGGGCAGCCAGAATCATCACAACATGAAACTTCCTTACAGTATCTTTATATTAGTAATAATAATAATAATAATAATAATAATAATAATAATAATAATAATAATAATAACTTTTATTTATATAAAAACTTTAAAAACAAGAGTTTACAAGGTGCTTTGGCAAACAAAGATGAAAGAATAAAACTTTACTGGACAGAGAGAATTATAGAAAATTCTAACTGCAAAAACAAAATACAACACAAAAGATTCAAAACAATTAACACAAATTAAACAGAATAAAGTGACAATAAATCATTTTTACAGAGGTTGAACAACAAATAAATAAACAAAAAATGTTTAAAAAGCATTAAAGGAGAATAAAAAGGTTTTAAGAAGAAGACAACATCAGACAAAATAAATAATAAAGTAATTCATAATCAAATAGATGAATTCAAATTAATAAGTTAAATAAAATAAAGATACAGAAATAAGATATAAAAGCATTAAAAAAGGTGAACTTGCATAAAAGTTGTCTTACTGTTAAACAGTAACAGTGAGGGATTTAAAAGATTTCCCTGACTCAGTGAGCCGGCGAGTGACTCTTTGAAGCGCATTTGTTTAGTTGCAATATATGCTTCTTTGAGTTTCGGGATTTTTGAGTTTGCTGCATTTTGGCCCAATGGAGATAATTCGGGCTTTTCTGTGTGAATACACTTGTTGGCTATCAAATTTTCTCTCAAAATTTTCTTTTTTGTTTTTCTGTCAGGATAAGCTAATCAACACAACTTCTATCTGTGCACAAAACTGGCATTCAAGAGAGTAATCCTGATTTTGTCACTAAACATCGAAGAATAAAAGGACTACTCCTTTAAAAGTCCAGACAACGTTGTAATGATGTATAAGTTCTTTTACACGCTCTGACATTGAGTTACTGCTGATCAGTCTCACAGTGAGTCCCTGCAGAGATACAACTTGTTTGTCCTCTCATTACACTTCATCTGCAGCCTGCCGAGTGAAAGGCTTACGATGGCTTTAAGTCATTTTTAATTAACAGCTGTCATTGCGGCATATTCCCCTATCTCAACACTTCACACTTCTCCTCCTCTATCCTCCTCCTCACTCTTCCACTCCCCTCGTCTTTGTCTACATTTTTTCATAAACTTGGCAACAACACTGGTCTCATGAGGTTTTCCAGAAGTCCGGCTCACGGAAATGTCAGTTTGGTTCATTTTCTGCATGAAGTGAAAAAGACCTGAATCACAGAAAGGAGGAATTATAGTTCCCATTTATAGCCTTGTATTTATTGATCTGCCATTCCTGACTTCCTGCCTATAGCCATAACAAACATGCATTCCTAATCCAGATCCATCGTCCGCGGAGAGTTCAGGTTAAATTTGGTAAATTGAGATATTTTTGCAGCTCATGAGACCATCACTGTGCTTTGTATTACATCACCAGAGGGTCTGCACATACCGTGTGAGCCCCTCAGGTCCAGGAAAGCCTCTGGGATTATAGTATCATGCAGTGATGTCACAGGGAGGAGCGTGTGGGGTTACACAAACTGACATCATATTTTTGGATCATGTTCTTGTTTTTATTTCATCACTTGATAAACTAACACTCCTTGAGACAGGTGTAAGTCATGCAGTCTAGTTTTAATAACTGTGGGCACAGATAATCCAATAGTTTCGTAATCTCAGAGAATTATCCATCTTTTTTTTTAAATGTCTAAATCCATCAGTTGTTGCCAAACATGGTAGTAAGATCCACCTGATGTGGTGTTGTTGTCGTCTGACGTGCCGATGCTTGGTGCAGGGGTTCCCCTCGGCTGTTTAGTTTGCACACAGCAGGCAATGATCTCTGTTTAAGGTTGGGTCGACATAATCCAGCTCACAGTCTCTATAGATTAATCTGGGATTAGGTGAGTCCTGTATTTGTGTCTCACTTTAAGACAATTGTCTTCTTGTTCTGGATATGGGAACGCTGTGAGTGCCAATTTGGGGATTTAAAGGTTTTCCGTGTAGGAGTGACGGGTTAGGAGGATGATTCTGTCTGTTTAGAGAGCTGGGCATGGTGGAAACACCTATAGCATAATTAATAACAGGCACTGCATACAGAGGGTCCCACCCATAGCCCCACTGCACTTGGGATGAATAAATGCAGAGCAGAGTGTTACACAGTTGTGAGCATTAACTTCTACATCTGAAGTGTCTGTCGTGTGTTTGCAGCGCTCTGCAATGACGATGCAAAATGTTAGTGCATATTTGGCGTAGAGGCCAAACATGCACAGCTGTGATGGATTTTAGCAGATCGGGTCTTATTATTGTTGATCAGCAGTTACTTTACTGAAATAACTGCAGAATATCTGTATGCATCATTTGCTTACACACACACACACACACACAATCACTGGTGTCATGGTCATTTCTGCAAAAGAAACACATTTCAGGGGAATTTCAAGCTGAATAATTCACCTCTTGGAAATATTTGAAACTCTATTTTCAACCTTTCAACCCGACTTTGTAACTGTTTTAGCTAGGTTTACCTGTCTGTATTTAGTGTATCATTTTAATCAATAGCCCCTTCCTATTTTAGTGCATTTCATAGTCAATCCCCTACACCTTCTTCTTCTATTCTCCTTCTATTTTTATTATTTTATTTTATCGTTTAATTGTTTTTATCTCCAAATCAAATTTTATCCTATTTGATGACTTTGATACTCTTGGCGCCTTGTTGTTTGTTTGTTGTTGTTGTTTTTTTTCAAATGCCTCTGTAACTGACTCAATATCATTGTAAATGAGGGTTCCCCCTCAATGATCTCTCAAGTATAAATAAATGTTTTTTAATTGATGATTGTGGCTTTATTCAGATGTCATTCACTGAAGAAGTAAATATATGGCGTTGCTACCCTGCTTTGATCTTCCTGTTGTGTAAGATGCTTGATTCTGATTGGTTCCCTGTTAGTTATTAACTTTCATTAACTTTCACATGATCAACATGATAGGCAAACTGATCACACGTCATGTCAAATCAATCCACAGGAAAGAGTTCCGGCACATTTTGCTTCTGCTTGTTGACACGATAGACCGTAAGGTGAGGTAAAACGTTAGATTCCGTTAGCATCAAAACAACAGTTAGCAACGGTTAGCATGCTAAATCGCTTAAACCATGAGCGGTGGTGACGATAGCAGCAGGGTTCAAAGTTGTGAGATTTGCCCCGTTTATTTTTAAAGGTGTGTGAACCGCAGAGCTCAGAGAAGAAGGAGAGCAGGACAAGGACGGTTTCATATTAACAGGGAAATAAGAATCCATTGACATGGAATGCTAACTCTGGAAACACTGGGGCTGTTTTATAAAAACTGTATACATAAACCATTTTAAATCAATAAAATTATCTTTTAATCAATGTTTTTTGCCAACATTTAGCAGGTATTTATGGTGAATAGAATCTCGTCTCACCCTGTGGTGATTCTATTTCCCATAACTACCTGCTAACCATACATTATGCCTTACTTTACAGCTTTTGTTTTTATGTATTGCTTGTTTCTGTTCAAACATCTGGTCCTAATTTTCGGGGTTAGCCTGAAATATGTCACATATCTTGTTTCGCCATGTATTTAACCTCAAACTTGAAAACGTCAGAGCTGTTATATCTCTTACACAGTCAGTGTTGTGTGTTGCGTCAGAGCAACTAAATACGGGGTTACTCCTCTACACTCTCGTCTGTGCTCTTATATGGAAGCTCTGTTGTTAGCTTAGCCTTCAACCTAACTTGCACACGTCGGTCTGATGATCTGTGGGCAGGGTATACAGAGATGAGCCAGCTCCTCAGAGGCGCTCCAGATTAGGCGAAGCTGGGACAAAACATTCAAGGGTCAAATGTGTGAGCTCATTTGACAGAAAAAAAAAAGAAAATAGGAGTTGCTGTTAACATGAGATCACTGCAGGAGTCTCCCTTAGACAGCCTCAGTCATTTCCGTGTCCAGAAGCCCGGAATTGGCCCCACAGGAGGACCACAGCACTCTTTAGCCTGCTTACGTAAGAAGACAACATTTTTTTGCTCGGACTGAGAGTTTGATGCTCCTAAAAAGGCTGTGATTGAGCTCTCTTCTGTGATTTGAGCTCTCACTTACCGTTATGTTTCACTCTTTAGAAGTTGTCCCTCATTATTCCGAGGCCCTGTTTGCTCTGAGTGGTCACAGAGTGCTTTAGTTCTTGTGTCACCACAGATGAGCCCATAACTCTCTCCCTCTATATCTCCTGAAGCTGTCATGTCTAGGTAATCTTCAGGGCTGTAAATGTTTGCCAGGGCAGATCAAATAACTCATTTCACTGTGTTTTCTGTTCCCACATTCCTGCAGTGTATCAGGAGGATTAGTTAATAATTCCCTCACCTGTGTTTCCCGGTCCACAAGGTCTCACAGTTTACCTAAAGTACCTGCTTTCAAAGGTCACATTCCCTCCTGTATCTGTGCTTCAATTTAGCGGCTTACCTTTTGCCCGGCCCATCCCACATCCCTCATTTGTCACACTTCTTTCCAAAGCTCCTGCCCTGACCTTCAGCAGCATTCTGCAACAATCCAGCTCCAGCATGTGGGTTAGAGATAAAGACCGGATTCACAGTAGCAGCAGTCAGAGCTGAAAGGCCTTTTTTGGTCATATAACAGCAATCAAGGCCAAATAAGCCAGCTGCTGGGAACTCTGTAGACTCAGCAGTAAGCTGTATTATTATTGCTTGACCTACCAACGGCAAAACTCATCGGCATGCACTGGATCAAGGAAAATAATTTAGATGCTGTGATTATGTTACAAACAGAGGATTCTTCCCCGAGGCATGACATCTGAAGAATTTGATTTTGCTCTTTCTTCAATATCTTTGGTAAATCATGGGAAGTAGACACAACCAGACTTCTCTCTTTTGTTGGACTGCACAGACACAAGGGGGAGTGAAGTGCTAAAGTTGTAATGCAAAGATAACTGGCACAGTCCCCTTATCTACATCATTATCACACTGCTGTGTTAAATACTTGATTCTGATTGGTCAACACTTCACGGCAACAGTCTGTTACGTAAAGGATAATGTATGGTTAGCAGCTAGTTGCAAAATCTATGCCAAACTACCGGCTAATCATACATTATCCCGCTTTTTATCCAGCTAACTAAAAATACAAACACATTGGTAAAAAAAAAACATTGATTAAAATATTATTTTATTGATCTAAATTATGTATGTTTACAGTTTTTAAAAAAGAGTCCCAGTGACTCTACGTCAGTTAGCGTTCCATAGTGATGGATTCTTATCTGCCTGTTTCGGTGGATTTAACATGAAACTGTCCTCATTCAGCTCTCCTTCCTCTCTGAGCTCCACGGTTCACACACCTTTAAAAATAAACAAGGCAAATGTCACAACAATGAACACCGCTGCTATCATCACCACCGCTCATGGTTTAAGTTTCTTTGTAGAGACCGGTAAGTCAAAGTTTCACTCACCTGGGGCCTCATGTACAAAGACTTGCATGGATTTCCTACTGAAACATAACGTACGCTCAAATCCAGAAAACGTTGTAAGCACAAAAATATCCAGATGTATGAATCTGTGCGCAAGGATCAACAGCTGTAGAAACGTGTGTAAGCTAGCCATGAAGTTAGCGTGAGGCACCGCACATTTCCATGGTCATTTCACTCTTGATACATCTGATCTTTGCCGTGAAAAATAGTGTACGCCACATTTTTGTGCGTACGCACCCTTCGTACATGAGGCCCCTGCTCTGCTTGTTTCTAATATTGCTGGACAGGATCCAATACGATGCGCCCCCATTTTATGGATTTAACAAAGATGATAATGTCCTCATTCAGCTTTCCTTCATCTCTTTGACGTTGTCTCACCTTTAAACATAAATGAGGCAAATGTCTCAGCTTTGAACATTGTTGCTGTAATAACTACCTCTTATGTTTTCAGTGACTTTGTAGAGATCAGCATCTTAGAGCTGCTCTTACCAGCTCTGGATTGCAGGGCAGGATCAATCAATCTTTATTTATATAGCGCCAAATCACAAATTTTATCTGGAGACTCTTAAACAGAGCAGGTCTAGACCATACTCTATGTTCTATTATTAACAAAGACCCAACATCAAGACAGGATAAGATCCAGTCCCATCTTACTGACAGGACTCAGTCTGGTCTCATCTTAATCCACCATGAGCAGAGCACTTTGCAGCATTTAGCAAGTTACAGTGGCAAGGACAAACTTCCTTTAACAGGCAGAAACCTCGATCAGAACCAGACTCATGTTAGACACACATCTGCTGAGACCGTGTTGGAGAGAGGGATAGAGGGAGATGAAGAGAGAGAGATGATAGTGTTGAGACTGATAGTAGTAGTTGTAGCAGCTAGAGTCTGACACGTCCACAGCAGCAGGCTGTCTACAGCAGAGATCCAGAGGAACCTACGAGACAAGGGAGCTCAGGGACTTCAAAAAGGTCTGTTTACCAACTTTAATGGGACAGGAAAACTTAAAATAAGTGACAGGCAGACAGAGGAGAGAGAGGGGAAGACAGGATCCCAGTGTGCCAGTTCCCCCAGCAGTCTAAGCTTATAGCAGCATAACTAAGAGCTGGACCAAGCCTGAGCCAGCTCTAACTATAAGCTTTATAAAAAAGGAAAGTTTGAAGCCTACCCTTAAAAGTAGAGAGAGTGTCTACCTCCCAGACCCTGACTGGTAGATGATTCCCAAGGAGAGGTACCTGATAACTGAAGGCTCTACCTCCCATACTATTTCTAACGACTTTAGGTACAATGAGCCTAAACGACGAGATCTTGCTCCACTTTTCCCTCTCAGAAATGGTTGGGGCCCAGTAGCTCCTCAGGCCGCTCTCATATCGGTGCCCTCTAACTGTCATCATTTCCACACTCTCAAGACCAGCCTGAGACCACACTAATGTGGGGGAATGGGATGGACTACTTTCTGTGGATTGATTTTGATATGACCCCGGAGTTCTTATGCCGGTGAGAATAAATCACAGCAGATGACTGATAGAGGACTGAATCCTGACGGAGTCTCCTCTCTTGTTGTTGTCCGACCCGCTTTAAAAATGTGCTCCATGTCCTTAACTCAACTGTCAGGAATGATTTTAATGTGAGACCAGAGTGTGCTGCTCTGTAGCACATCCTGTGAGGTACTTACAGAAGAAAAGAACAGCCTGGGCACTTCCTGTCTGTAACTCTTTGCTAATAGTAGCTCCCTTGAGGACAGCACTTCCACTGGAGAGGATGTGTTTAAGAACAGGGGAAAGGGTGGCGTTTACCACAAGATGTTGATAATATTTGACCCAAACGACACATTCCCATGCTACTGAAACTAATCTTTGAACAATCCCACATCAGGCTTTTCTGTTCAGAGTCTATGAGAAATTAAACCCTGATGAAGGAGTTGATTGAAGGGGAGTCCTTAGCTGTGTGTGTGTGTGTCTACTTCAGGAGTTAAGAAGCTCTCCTGCATGACTGGTTAGCAGAGGACTGTGACCTGTTTTGACACGCCCCTGCTCTCTATGAGGTTACAGGGAGGTGTCGTTGTGATGACAGACTATGGCTGGCCTCTGTTAACACTGTAGATGGACCGTCATGCACAATTGGATGCAAATGCAGATAATAAAAGGAACTAGATAGGACGCATACATGCTCTTGAATGGGTTCAGTCACGTGTTTGCATATGGAGGGTTCAACTGGCTCATATTGAACCAGGACCCTTATTGCTGTTCATGAGAAATGAACATAACAGGAGGGCTAAACTGTACGAGAAGTACCGATGCACTGTACACACAGCATCTCTGTGATTTGGTCAGAGGAATTATGTTCATTAACTGTATTTCAATCTTGGTACTCACGTTGCAATGGTTAAAAATGCTTCATGCATCAAGGCTCGCACCTCATCACTCCTCACAGATTCATGATTTAATATCTTAACAGTAGTTGCAGCCTGCAGGTGGATGCTGCGGAGGTGGTCAGGCTGACAGTTTGAGTGTAGTACAGGTGCAGGGAAGTCAGTAAGTTGTAGTAATATCAGAGCAGAGTGAGAGACCAGAAGTCTTGCAGCATACTTTTTAATGTGATCGTGGGAATGACGCGTGTCCAGTGTGAAATCAGAGAAACTCGAGCTGCCTGTCTGAACTGGCTTGCAG